>NC_045806.1:59805676-60105676 GCF_009873245.2 Balaenoptera musculus | reverse complement strand
CCTTCTGTTAATCTAGAATCCGTTTTCCTTCTTACTGGATTTGCATTACCACGTAGGGTAACTGGGACTGTTAATGTGCTTAAATGGAGCTGTAGTCCCTTATGTTAACCTAGGATCCCATTCCCACCTAACTCCCTTTTCATTAATGCAGAGCCTATATGGGACTTGTTAATGGGCTTGATTTCACTGCTGTCCCTCCTATTAGTCTAGGAGCCCATCCCTCTTACTTGATTTGCATTACCCCAGAGTGTAGAGACTGTTAACATCCTTAAATGCATCTACAGTCTCTCATGTTTACCTGTGATCCCATTTCCATTTAAAGCTCTTTGAATGACTGCAGAGGGTACTTGGGACTGTTAATGGGCTTTATTGCAGCTACAGTCCCTTCTGTTAGTCTAGATTCCCATTCACTCCTACACGATTTACATTAACACAGAAGGTACAAAGGACTGCTAATGTGCTTAAATAGAGCTACAGTCCTTTATGTTAATCTAGGATCCCATTGCCACCTAACTCCCTTTTCATTACTGCAGAGCCCACATGGACTTGTTAATGGGCTTAATGGCACTGCTGTCCCTTCTGTTAATCTAGGAGTCCATCCCACCTACTCAATTTGCATTATCCCAGAGTGTACAAGAGACTGTTACTGTGCTTAAATGCATCTACAGTCTCTTATGTTTACCTATGATCCCATTCCCACCTAAATCCCTTGCACTACCACAGAGGGTACAAGGGACTGTTACTGTGCTTAAAAGCAGCTACAGTCCCTTATGTTTATCTAGGACCCTATTCCCGCCTGACTCCCTTTTAATGACTGCAGAGGGTACTTGGGACTGTTAATGGGCTTTACTGCAGCTACAGTCCCTTCTGTTAATCTAGAATCCGTTTCCTTCTTACTGGATTTGCATTACCACATAGGGTAACTGGGACTGTTAATGTGCTTAAATGGAGCTGTAGTCCCTTATGTTAACCTAGGATCCCATTCCCACCTAACTCCCTTTTCATTAATGCAGAGCCTATATGGGACTTGTTAATGGGCTTAATTTCACTGCTGTCCCTCCTATTAGTCTAGGAGCCCATCCCTCTTACTTGATTTGCATTACCCCAGAGTGTAGACTATTAACATCCTTAAATGCATCTACAGTCTCTCATGTTTACCTATGATCCCATTTCCATTTAACCCTCTTTGAATGACTGCAGAGGGTACTTGGGGGAGTTAATGGGCTCAATTAGAGCCATAATCCCTTCTGTTATTTGAGATTCCCATGCCCTCCTACTCCATTTGCATTACCAAAGGGGATACAAGGGAACGTTAATGTGCTTAAATGCAATTACCTAGTATCCCATCCCCACCTAACTCCCTTTTCGTGATTGCAGAGAGTACTTGGGACTTTTAATGGCCTTTGTTGCAGGTACAGTGCCTTCTGTTAGTCTAGAATCTGTTCCATCCTACTCCATTTGCATTAACACAGAGAGGACAGGTACTGCTAATGTACTTAAACAGAGCTACAGTCCTTTATGTTAATCTAGGATCCCATTGCCACCTAACTCCCTTTTCATTACTGCAGAGCCCACATGGACTTGTTAATGGGCTTAATTGCACTGCTGTCCTTTCTGTTCCTCTAGAATCCCATCCCTCCTACTCAGTTTGCATTACCCCAGAGTATACGAGAGACTGTTACTGTGCTTAAATGCATCTACAGTCTCTTATGTTTACCTATGATCCCATTCCCACCTAACTCCCTTGCACTACCACAGAGGTTACAAGGGATTGTTACTGTGCTTAAAAGCAGCTACAGTCACTTATATTAACCTAGGATCCCATCCCCAACTATCTCCCTCTTCATTACTGCAGAGCCTACATAGAACTTGCTAATGGGCTTAATTTACTACTGTCCCTTATCTTAGCCTAGGATCCCATTAGAGCTAATTACCTCCTAATTCCCTTTAGATTACCAAAGAGGACACCAGGGACTGTTAATGTGCTTTTAAATGCAAGTAAAATCCCCCCCCCCCTTTTAACCTAGGATTCCATTCCCACCTCACTCTCTTTTCATGACTGCAGAGGGTACTTGGGACTGTTAATGGGCTCAATTAGAGCTACAGCCCCTTCTGTTAGTCCAGATTCCCATGCCCTCCTACTCAATCTGCATTACCAAAGGGAGTACAATGGATTGTTTATGTGCTTAAATGGAGCTACAGTCCCTTATGTAACCTAAGATTCCATTTCCACCTAACTCCCTTTCCTGACTGCAGAGGGTACTTGGGACTGTTAACGAGCTTACTGCAGCTGCATTCCCTTCTGTTAGTGTACATTCCCATCCTCTCTTACACGGTTTGCATTACCACAAACTGTATAACTATTAATGTGCTTAAATGTAACTACAGTCCCTTATGTTAACCTAGGATCCCATTCCCACCTAACTCCCTTTTCATTAATGCAGAGCCTACATGGGACTTGTTAATGGGCTTAATTGCACTGCCCTCCCTTCTATTAGCCTAGATTCCCAGGCTGTCCTCGATTTGCATTACCAAAGGGGGTATAATGGACTGTTAATGTGCTTAAATGCAGCTACAGTCCCTTTTTTTTTTTTTTTTTTAACCTAGGAACCCATTCCTACCTAACTCCCTTTTCATGACTGCAGAGGGTACTTGGGACTGTTAATGGGCTTTATTACAGCTACAGTCCCTTCTGTTAGTCTAGATTCCCATCCACTCCTACACAACTTGTATTACCACAGACTGTACAAGGGACTGTTAATGGGCTTAAATACAGCTACAGTCCCTTATGTTAACCTAGGGTCCCATCTCCAACTAACTCCTTTTGCATGACTGCAGAGGGTACTTGGGACTGTTAATGGGCTTAATCACAACTACAGTCCCTTCTCTTAGTCTAGATTCCCATCCCCTCCTACAGATTTACATTACCACAGAGGATACAAGGGACTGTTAATGTGCTTAAATGCAGGTATAGTCCCCTTTATTTTTTCACCTAGGATCCCATTCCCAACTAACCCCCTTTGCATTACCACTGACTGTACAAGGGACTGTTAACGTGCTTAAATGCAATTATAGTCCCTTATGGTAATCTTGGATCCCACCCCCAACTAACTCCCTTTGTATGACTGCAGAGAATACTTGGGACTTTAAATGCGATTGATTGCAGCTACAATCCTTTCTGTTAGTCTAGGATCCGTTCCCTTCCTTCCTGATTTGCATTACCAGAGAGGGTAGAAGGGATGGTTAATGTACTTAAATGGATCTACAGTCCCTTATGATAACCAGGATCCCATTTCCACCTAACTCCCTTTGCATTACCACAGAGGCTACAAAGTACTGTTGAAGTGCTTAAATGCAGCCACAGTCCCTTATGTTAACCTAGGATCTTGTTCCCACCTAACTCCCTTTGCATGACTGCAGAGGGTATTTGGGACTATTAATGGGCTTTACTGAAGCCACAGTCCCTTTTCTTAGTCTAGGATCCCATCCCCTCCTACAGGATTTACATTACCACGGAGGGTACAAGGGACTGTTATGGTGCTTAAGTGCAGGTAGAGTTCAAGGATCCCAGTTCCACCTGCCTCCATTTGCATTACCAAAGAGGCTACCAGGGACTGCTAATGTGTTTAAATGCAGGTACAGTGCCTTGAGTTAACCCCGAAATCCCGCCTAACTCCCTTTTCATGACTGCAGATGGTAATTGGGACTGTTAACAAGCTTTAATGCAGCTACGGTTTCTCTCTTAGTCTAGAATCCCATTCCCTCCTACTTGATTTACATTACCACAGAGTGTACAAGGGACTTTTAATGTGCTTAAATGGCACTACAGTCCCTTATGTTACCTATGATCCCATTCCCACCTAACTCCCTTTGCATGACTGCAGAGGGTACTTGGGACTGTTAATGCGTTTACCTGCCTATACAGTTTCATCTGTCGGTCTAGATTCCCATGCCCTCCTACTCAATTTGCATTATAAAAGAGGGTACAAAGGACTGTTAATGTGCTTAAATGCAGTTACAGTCCCTTTGTAAGGTGGGATCCCATTCCCACGTAACTCCCTTTGCATCATCCCAGAGGCTACAAGGGACTTTCAATGTGCTTAAATGCAGGTACAGTCCCTTATGTTAACCTTGAAGTACGTTCCCACCTAACTCCCTTTTCATCACTGCAAAGGGTACTTGGGACCGTTAATGGGCTTCACTGAAGCTGCTGTCCCTTCTGTTGGTCTAGATTCCCTTTCCCTCCTTGAGTTGCATTACCACAGTGTACAATGGACTGTTACTGTGCTTGAATGCAGGTACAGTCCTTTTTTTTTTAACCTAGGATCCCATTCCCACCTAACTCCCTTGCATTTCTGCAGAGGGCACTTGGGACTACTTTAATTGGACTCCTGTCCGTTCTGTTAGTCTGGGATCCCATCCCCTCCTACTTGATTTGCGTTTCCACAGAGGCTACAAGGGACTGTTAATGTGCTTATTAAATGCAGGTACAATCCCTTATGTTAACCTAGGATCCCATTCCCACCTATCTCCTTTTGCATGACTGCAGAGGTATACGAGACCTTTAAAGTGGTTAGTGACAGCTGTAGTCCCATCTATTAAGTGTACTTTCTCAAGCACTCCAATTCCCTCACGTAACTTGGGAACATATTTGGGACTGTCACTGTGCTCGTTTTTAGCTGTGGTCCCTTCTGTAATTCTAGGATCTCATCCCTTTCTACTCATTTGTATTACTTGTTGGTATTGGGACAGAAAGGTGCTTAAATGCAGCTGTAATCCGTTTTGTTAATCTAGGATTCCATGCCCTCTAACTCCCTTAGCATTACCTAGGAGTGTATTTGGGACTGTTGAAGTGCTTAATTGCATCTGTGGTCCCTTCTGTTAGTCTCACTTCCCATGCCCTCTTACTCCCTTTGCATTACAGCAGAGGGCACTTGGGACTATTAAAGTGTTTAATTGCAGCTGTGGTCCCTTCTCTTAGTCTGGGGTCCATGCCCCCCAGCTTTGTTTGCATTACCACAGAAGGTACTTGGAACTGTGAATGTGTTTAAATGCAGATGTGGTCCCTTTTGTTAGTTTTGGATCCCATGACTCCCTTTACATTACCTGGGAGGGCATTTGGGACTGTCATGATGGTAATTGCACCTGTGTTCCCTTCTGTTGGTCTAGGATCCCGTTACCTCCTACTCCCTTTGCATTACATGGGAGCGTTTTTGGGACTCTTAAGATGCTTAACTGCAACTATAGTCCTTTCTGTTAGTCTAGTTTCCAGTCCCTTTCTACTCTCTTTGCATTACCACAGAGGGTACTTGGGACTGTTGTGGTGCATCCCATCCTCTCACACCCTGTCAGCATTACAGCATAGGGTCCTGAACACCAAGGCCCCTTTTCACTGTTAATGCACAATTGCATTTGTCCTTCTTCCTCTGCAGTATATAAAGACCTCACTAATTTCCCTTTTATTCAGTGGTGGATGCCCTTTACTCAAGACCTTTGTACTAGAATAAAGTGAACCATGGTAATTGACCACAAATATATCTTTCACTTAAGTCCCTTGTACTCTCTTTGTTTTATAAGAAGATGTATTAATTACCTCCGTTACTTTTTCTGGGAGTATTTACATGCAAAATTCCAGTGTTCAAGGCCCCTCTCTTTAAACTAATATCCCTCCCTTTCTGTATTATATCAGGGGATGTTAGTGACTCAGAGTCCTTCTCTTGGGACTCATTGTGCATGTGCCCTCGTGACAAGCTAATATCTTGAGTTCTTAGTATTATAGGAGAGACTACTGACTAGTTTCTCTTTTGGACAGTTAATGTGCAAAATTACACTAGGATCCCATCCCATTTCACCTCCTTTGCATCAGGGGTCCTGATCAACTGTGGCTGCTTCTCCTCTAGAGTTTAAATGTGCATAATTTCAGTAACCCATGCTCCCTTATGTTAGATTAGAATCCCATTTCCTTGCCCCATTTACATTACTGCAGAGGCTTCTGACTAGCCAAGATTCGTTTTCTTGGACTGTTAATGTGTATACTTACATTTGCTCCTGTACCTGTACACCAGGTAAGGACCCTCCCCATTCTATTTATATTCCAGCAGGAGGTGCCTACTACTCAAGATCTTACACACTACTGCAGTTAATGTGCACAATGTTAGTTGTCTTGTACACATTCTCAGTTGTCCACAACTGTGCTTTTTAGATCAGGACTCCACTTATTGAAGCACAGGTTACTTACTACCTTAAAGCCCTTGTTTTGGGACTGTGACTATGTAATTACAATTGTCCATGGTCCTTTGAGTTAACTTGTGTCCCTGACTCTTTTCACATTCTCTTTGCTTTACTGCATGGGGTACTGTCCACTTAAGGCCCCTTTCTCAAATACGTGTAATGACAATTACATTAGGATCCTTCCCCTTCAAACCCCTTTGAAGTACCACAAAGATTTTGACCCCTAAGGTCCCATTTCTTGTCTTGTTATTGTATTTGTCTGGGTTCCTGTGCACTAGACAAGGACACCTCTCCATTCCCTGTCCTTCCAGCAGGAAGTGCCCCATCCACAAGACTGTTAAATTTGGACAGTCAAGGTGCACAATTGTAACTGACCACAACCAGTCACCTTGGACATTAATGTGCATAATTGCACATGGCTCATCCCATATGGATAAGATCCTATCCTCTCAGACCCCTTTTGTAGTACAGCAGGGGTACTGATCACTAAGGCCTCTTTTTATGGCTTGTTATTGTGCATAATTGCATTTGTGCATGTTCCAGTACACTAGATGGGGACACCTATCTCCCCACTCCCTTTGCCTTTTAGCAGGGAGTGCCCGCTACTCTAAGATCCTTATATTTGTACAAGGTATACGATTTTAATTGACCACACCATGTCCCTTTGACATTAATGTACATAATTGCAACTTAGTTCATCTTATCCTGTTGCCCTCCATTTGCAGTCTACCAGGGTTGCTGACCCCTAAATCCCCATTCCTTGGCCTGTTAATGTGCATAATTGCATTTGGTTCTTGGGCAGTAGACAAGGATCCCCTCCTCCCCCCCATTTCCTATGCCTTCCAGTAGGTTGTGCCCACCACCAAGACCTTTCTATTTGGACAGTTAATGTGCAGAATTGCAGTTTTCCACAACCCTGTTACTTCTAGGACTATTTTATCTCCTTTGTAATACTGCAGGGGATACTGTTTTCCCCCAAGGTCCCTTCTAGTGGACTGTTAATATACATAATTGAAATTGTTGTCTTTATCAGTAGACTAATGTCATATCCCCTCAGCTAACTATCATGACCTCAGCTCTTGGACAATTAATATGCACCAATAACATATCAAAAGTACGATCATTAGATAGGACCCCTGTACCCTCACTGTATACATCAGGGGTACTGACTAAGGCCCCTTTTCTGGACTGATAATGTGAATATTTGCAATTATCTATTCTCCCTTCTTATTAGAGTAGGATAGCATCCCCTTGCAGCCCCTTTGCATTACTGCAGGGGCTGCTAATGACACAAAACTTCTACTGGGACTGTGATGAGCACAATGGCAATTAGCAATGGGTTTTTCCTCCCTGGCTTTGTTAGGCAAGCATTCCCAGCTCCAGTTTCCCATGGCATAATAAAGTATAAACACTGCAGTATGCTGTGAACTTGTCCATCAAACAGCGACCCATACTCCCACTCCTTTTGCACTGGCTCCAGTGTATCAAATTCCAAGTAGTCATAGTCTTGCCATTATCTTCCCTCTCCAGACCCCTTGCCTGCCCTTGGACCCTTCTTATGGAATATTAATGCTCACAATTTCAGGTGTCCATGTATCCAGATAAGACTGTGCTCTCTTGCCCCTCCTGCTCTTGCCCTGCCCTGACCCTTTTGCATTGTTGCTGGGAAATGTTGACTGAGCAAAATGCTTTTCTCTTGGACTTAAAACGTTAACAATCTCAGATGTCATTGTTTTGCCCATTTTGAATTTCTGTAATACCTTGGTTGCACTTTCTTTGGTCCAGCCTATTAGACATGGACCCTTCCACTTCCTTCTTTGCATTACTTCTGAGTAGTGCTGACCTCCCACAACACCTTCGGTGTTATTAACACAGTATTAATTGTCCCATTTTTTAGCCCATCAGCCCCAGATCTCCCTACCACTTTGACATTGTATTTGTGCAGCATTGACTACCAAAAGCAGGCCTGAACTAGGTGGCTGGGCCTTCACTCCTTTTCCTGCATTTGTTAATGATCCCAGTTCCAATTATTTTCACATTCTGGGGACAGGAACCATTCCTGCCCCCCTCTTACTGCTTTACTAGGCAAAATGCCCAAGGCAAGTCAGACCCAAGGGAACTGGATTGCTACCCTTTATTTTGGGTTTTCATTATACATAAGTATCAATTGAAAATTGTCTCCCCAGGAAGGAAGTTTAGCACTATCTGTGCATTCTTCCTTTCAAAGCAGATTGCCTGGCAAAGAATCTCTCCTCTCCTCTTGTATATTGCCATTGTATAGTGTCAACTGCCAAGATACAACCAAAAAGTTGCTGTTATTTTTTTATGTTGTAAGGACGATTGCAAGGTAGAATTGATAACCTGGTCATTGAAATTTTGAAGTCTAAAAACCTATTTATACCATGTACCTGATGACCAGTGTCTCTCATTTTACTAAGGGTGGTGGGTCTGTGGATAGACCACTGTGACTTTGATATTTTAGTATGATCAAAGGAGTTCTAGAGTGGAACTTTTAAGACCAGTATCTTTGGGCTCTACCACCATTTTCAAACCATTCCTTGTTTGGGCTTTAACAATTTTCACTTGTAGAAAAACTACCTAAACTTCCTAATCCTTAAATTTTTTCATCTGGAGCTCCAGCCAGCCCCTACTTATTTCAAGAAGATTGCTGTAAAAGGATAAAATGAGAGAACATATGCTGAGGTGCTTTTGAAAACCATAGATCAATTTATTTGATTAATCTATTACATAAAATGCCCCCTGTTTAATTCTGCTAATTTAAAGTAGCCTAAAGCACCACATTGAAGTGAGGACTTAGAAATGATGGAACCAGTTTCCCCATTTTATATGAAAAGAAAAATAAGCCAAGATCTAATCATTCTTTCGGATATAAATTTCAACAGTGAGATAGCTGCCTGGTAAAAATGAATAATATTCCAGCTCTAGTGTACAGGGTGTTTGGTGGCATAGAAGTATTTAATATGGAACTGCTGGAGCAAATAACTAGTTATCACTACAGCAGTTCTTTGTAATCACTGAGAAAGGATACTCTTCTCTGAGAAGGATGTCAAAAGATTCGCCCAGCTCAGGGTGCTGTTTGCACTACTAGCTCCTTGGACAGCTGTAAGAAGTCTCTGGCTCTTTAGAATACTGTAAGTACTATTTTGTAGTTATTAAGTAATCTTTTCCCTGTTCTGTTTTCTTTCTTTTAGATGCTACTCATAGAAAAGTCAGAGGGTCCTATAAGTCTCCTTCCATGTTTCTACCTCATCTGCAATTTATATATCACCATATGAGTTAACAAACAAAATTACAGAGTTAGTATTGTGTATCTGGCCCTATGCTCGGTTACACTGAAGTGAGGGGTAGAAATGATATAGTCCTATATAATCTCATCCCCAAGATGGTTGTCTTGTTAAAGGAGCTAATATAAGCACACTTGAAATAATGCTAGGATATGATAATCAAGTGCTGTCTTGTGTGAATTATAAGTTATAGAGCTTTAAAAAGGGAGCACACTAGGGTTTGAAGTTAATAGGATAAACTTAAAGGAGGTGGGTTAACTTTTTGTCTTTGGTCCAGGACGTGATTAATATTGCAGCCATCTGGGTAGTACAATTGGTTTATTTTAATGTCATTTGGGTTTTACCTCTTTTGGAGGCATGGAAAGTGATTAGAGATAAGGTCTAGCCAGTGTGTTTGGCTATATGCCAAGGCTGACAAATTGTTGATTGTTAATTGTTTGAAGCTTATGCTTTTCAAGCTCTAGGGATTGGGGGTATAAATCTGATATGTTAGATCTCTGCCCAAGAACAGATGAGAGTAGCAATGTCTTTTTAGTTTGAGATATTTGTGGAACCTGTTTGGCAAGAGGGCAATGGAGAAGTATGTTTTATAAGAAAACCATGACCTCGTCTACTTTATGATGAAGTTGATATAATGTTCTTCCCCCTCGCCTTTTTCAACAGATACTTTGGTAAGCGAAAAAGCTTAGACTCTTTGATGTTAAACAAACACAAAGATCCAGCTGAAAAATATTAACATCAAATTTTAAGCATTTTTTTGTGCATATACATGTATCCCAGCAGGAGCAAGAAGAATCATATTAATGAGCTGGGCTTCTCTTACTGCCCATTTTAATTCATATCCGTATTTCCTCACAGCTTGTTTTCCCCCCTGCCAATGCCTAAAGACATTATTTGTCTGACCGACTGGAGGTAATATACAGATGGTCCTGAGCCTTCTTGGAAACGTGGTCTTTGCAATTGTTTCTCAAACTGAAATAACTTGTCAGGATTCAACACCTTTTAAAGAAACAATTTTTTTTTGAGATCCTAAAGAATATGTGTTTTGAGGAACACTGACTTAAAGTTATTTGCAATATAAACATGTTTTCCAATTTCAAGATATCTTTGTCAAAGATATATAATTTTTTAAATAATTTATGTAGAACTTGGGGATCCATGAGAATATATCCATAAACCCCCAGGGATCTTATCACCCCAATTTGAGAAACACTGGTCTATGCTTATGAAATCTGTTATTGCTGTTAATCAAATTATCGTTCAATACTAATATACAACTATATTTATTGGAATTTGTTTTAAAGGGATGAATTCTGAGCTGGTACCCCCACTCAAGAGGAAGGATGGACCGATTTTAGGTGGATTGAAGCCTGCCCTAGACAGCAGCCAAAGGTTAATCTTGGAGTTGTATTTCAGTTCATTGCTTGAAATAAAATCTCTAGCAGTTGTAGAAAGGGATGCTCTGGGAATGTGGGCATCTTCAAACTTGAGATAATCGTTGTGCAACAAATATTTATTGGACCAGGCACTGGAATAAATAGTAAAACCAAAGACATAGTTCCTGTCCAGGAATTTGCTATCTCATGGAGGATGCAGAAATGAACAAATCATTATGGTGTTGGGCAATTTGATGAGTACCGTAAAAAGTTTGGGAAATTCTGTGGGGCATAGAGGAAGAAGAGTGGGGGAAAAACACTCTTACTAAGCAAAGTGATAGCAAGGGGAAAATGCAAGGTGTGCCTAGGGAGCACCTTGATCAGTTGGGTCAGGAGCTGTGTAAGCTGAGGGCTTACAGGCACTACTCCAGTATTCCTTGCTTTTTACAAATGCATTTTAATGAAGCACTTGTTTTCTTGGATGGAGTGAATCACTATTCTTTTTCATGGGTTTGGGGGCAGAAGGAGTGAGATGCTGGCAAAATTATGAAAAAGTTCTGAACCGGGAATAAGAACACACCTTTTGGTCCTGACTCTGACTTTGGATCAAATCGCCATCCATCTCAACTTCAGTGTCAAGGACTGCTGATGAATTAAGACAGGGACTTGAATTAAATACCTCAACCCCTGAAAATTACATTTTATCATTTTCAAAGGATCAAGAAAGGAAGCACTTAAAATTTTTTGGCATTTCTCTAAATGGTTATTGTGATTTCTGATTTTCCTCCTTATAGAACCTTAATATATAGGATTGGAGAGAGTTTTCTGACCCTAGTTTTGTGTCTTTTCCTATATCCCCCTTGAGCTTTTCTACTATCTTTCTGTAGCTTATCTATACATTTCTCTAACCACCTCCCTAAATTATAGAAGATCTTAAGACCCAGGGCTGCTATGATATAATTTCTTTTCAGGGTAGCTGGGCCCTGATCATCAAATGTACACCTGGATGGGAGTTTGTGACTTGAAGTAAAGAATTAAAAGTTGATCTGTGGTGGCTGCTAAAATATTATATGTGAAAGCATCCTGGGAAAATTTTTTTACCAGCTTGAAGAGAAGGAAACTGATATCTGAACTTAACTAACTGTTCCCCCAAACCTTATAAGCTCTGATGGCAAAGAGTATAGTTGTGTATGGTTAAACAGAGTTAATGCCTTCCTCTGCCTCAAGTCTTAAGGACTCATTTGGAAGAAAACTATTTTCCCGCTACCATATTTTTGGCTACAGACAATTAGCACTTAACACTGGTGTCTTTCAAAATCCAACTCAAGTTGGATCGCAAGTATTTGTATGAAACTTAGCTGACATGCTAAATTTAACAAAACTAGAGGGCTTTGATTCTAAAGTAGCCATACTCAGTAAATATGCTTCAGAGTGGCTCAGAAGACCTGGAGAGACTGGAATAGTTGTTTCCCTTTAGGTACCTTAACTAAGCAGTGTATAAATGAATTTGAGCTTGGATTCATTAATTTTAAGATTCTCTGGGTAAATTTGATTGCATATGGATTGTCCACTTAACTATCATTAATGGAGTTTCAAGAAGGAGCCAGAGTAGATATGTATAATATGTATGAACTGCCATGTTTAACTAGAAGTCTTTACTTAGCAATGAAGTATCTAATCTTAAGTTAAGTAAGGATGGGGAAGGATGTTACCAAAAGACTTTGAAGCTTGTTCTCATATTGGGAACATCATAGAATACCAGTTTGGCTTTATTGGACATCTTATCTAGAGAATAGAGTTGAATAAGTGATCTTTCACAGACTAGGATTTGTTTGATATTGACATAAAGGTCCTTATAATATGGTAATTCTTGATCAGGGATCTGGAAGCCATACCTTGTGCTTTCCACACCATACCATAACATAAAAAGTGCTTTCAAGATTGCAAACCTGACTTAGACCTGTTTCAGTGAGCTCCTATCCTATAGTAAGGGCAGGTAGCTAATTATTAAAAATGGTCAAGGCAATTGTACTTCCAGGCAGTAGTAGAAATTGCTCTGCTACCTTGTATCTTGAAGTATTTTCAGCATCTTTAGGCCACAAATGTAGTCAGCCCTTAAGGTGGCTATTGGTTTGACCCATATTTTCATTTAGTTCTTTTTCTATACTTGCCTAGTCCTTCTGTGACACTGCCAGTGCTTGCCATTACAGGACCTTAAGGAGACAACAGGCTAGAGAGGAGAGACAGGAGACACCTATATCTAATGCTTCAGGTTAATGCTTCTTAATGGCTTTTTTGTTTGTTTTGTTTTGGTTTTTTTGATTGTTGTTGAGGTTTCCTCAGCAGTTTTGGTATCATACTGAGCCCTGTCTTTCTTCTCAAGGACATTCTGAGCATGTGAGACCTGAGGAACTGCAAGCAGCTTTAAGAAGCTCTACATTCAACAGGTCTTTCCTTTTGAGAATCTGGATAAGCTCCAACCAATCTAAGAGGATGGCTTGCCGGCTACCTGGAGAAAAAGGTAGTGTAAGGAGCTTATTATTGTGTGAATTCTGTCTTTGGGTTTAAGGGCTTTAACTTCCTGCACTTCTCCTTTTTAAAACAGAACATGGACCAATTTTCATCAATTTCTACACAGTTTTTTCTTTTTTTTTCTTTTTGGGCATAAGGGTAGAATAACAGAGACCCAAGGGCCTGTGTAAGCTACTTATTGGACCCCTAGCCTTCTGTACCTTGTTTTTCCTTTTGCATAGATTTGCTTAGTTGTTGTAATAACTGGGGTTTTATACACCTGTAGCCATTCTTGATTTTTCTGAATATCCTGGCACTTTGGTGGTGCCTCATTTATATAAGCTGTTCAAGAAATGTACCATGTAGACTGAGTAGAAAACAGTTCTGTTTACCTTGGCAATGCTCCAGCATCTTACTACTTAATACACAAATTAAAAGAGGGGAATGCTACAAAACTAGATGAGAGAGAGGCACTTTGGTTGAGATAGATTGCTCAGTTCTTAAGATAGATAATACTGTATAAAAGAAGCCTGAGGCAATGTGAAGAAGAATTCTTACAGAACTCATACAGTCAGACCACATTGGAGCTTTTCTAAAGTGTCTTGATGGCTCTCTTGGTTGAGAAAGCTTTAGCTTCTCCTTTTATTATTTTCAGCCCCTTAATTTCTTGACCTCCATTGTATTTTATGAGAATACCAGGACATTAAAAATCCACACTCTCTAGAGGATTGTTCATCAGTGGAGACTGGCGACTAAAACACAATATGGGAATTTTGGTAATTATTCAGCTCTAAATTGCTCTTGGAGATGAGGGGAAGTACAAGGAATGGAGCTTGAATGAGTAGAAGAATTTGCATGTTGTTAGACTGGTAGCTAGAAAATAGAGTTCTACATAGTTCTAAATCTCCAGTACTCAATCCATCTGAAGAAAATGGTAGACATAGTTTAATTTAACCCCTAGTTACTCACTGGGACAGACTTTCCCAGTGTACTGCATTTAAGTAATTTATTTTTCTTTTTATCTCTTCTCCAGATCTTCCTCAGAAGAATAGGCTTGTTGCTTTACAGTGTTAATGACCCATTCCCTTTGACGATCCCTAGGTGGAGATGGGGCATGAGGATCCTCCAAGGGAAAAGCTCACTATCACTGAGCAACAATCCTAGGCCAGGAGGTTCTACCAAGATTCTTTCCTGGGCCCAGTTAGGAAGATGAAATCTCAAGACAACCACCACACATCCAGAGGTGGGTAAGCTGTCCCTAAAAGCATAATAAATAGTCTTTAATTTCTTTTTTTTCAGTATACATTGCACTTAGCTTTCCATTTAGATTATTTTCATCATTGTCAACTATGTCTGCTTTGGTAAAAACTGCTTCCTAATTAACCTGGGAAGCAACTGGGTGTGATATGGGTGAAAATGATGATGTGAAGAGAATAGCAGGCTGTATGAGTTAGGGTATTTAGGGTGGGACTTTAGTATGTGGTAGAGGCTTTCAGCTAAATTTTCTTTCTTTTAGGAGAACATGGACAACAACTGCCACATCTGTGACATTGATCATGGGCAGATCATCATTCTGGATCCTCTGGTCTCCAAAGTCTCCCTTGAGGCCCTGTTGGAGAACTTTACCAATCATTTACATACTTCAAGATGCCTTGGGATAGCTGTTGGACAAAACAAAAAACAAGCTGTTTGAGAAGATAAAACAGAGTTGTGTCTTTTTATGCTGTGCCTGCTAATTGACAGAAGCTTCACAACTATGAGTGGGAATGTGACTAGAAGTGGCACAGTTATCTATCGTCAGGCTGGATCTAAAGAACTAGCACCCTGCGTATTCTAGGTCAGTGATGAGAGAGGGTGGTTAGGGGGATGTAGGTTGGGAGATAGAGGTAACTGTTCAGTGTAGTAAGTCCTGATTGTACAGGCTTTGTACAGATTACTATCCAACTAAAGGAATAAGGCTGTGATTGATGGTGTTGTTTCCAGTGGCTCACCAAGTGTTATTAGGCAAGACGTTTTCCTATTTATGCCATAGTTTCCTATTCTGTTGAATGAGGCAGTTGTGTTAGTTTTATCTCTAAAGACATAAAAGCTTCAACTTTATACTTTTCTAAGCTCCGTAGAGACAGTTTCTATAGCTCATTAATTTGAATCTTCCCATAACTCTAGCACAGTACTCAGTTAATACTTCTTTATGGCATTTACATGGTTTCCTTCTCATTTTTTGTAGCTCCTGATTGTTCCCTTCATATCTGTCCAATCATTATCTTTCCCAGAAGCAGTGCAAAGAGCAAGACATTTGAACACACCAAAGGAAGATCAACATGCCTGGCACTCTAGAATTTTAGAATAGCAGAATGAAGTAAGTTGGTGGTGGCGTAATCCTGTGAGGATCACTTTAGAGCTAATAGCTGTTTGTTGGAGGTTTGTGTGGGATGGGGTATGGTGATCTAATGTGGAAGGGGAGCTGAATGTGAGATGAGAGGATGACCAGTAATCTATTTATTAATTGGTTTCCCTGAAGCAACTCAAAGATGATATAGTCTGTCTACCAGTTGTGTCACAGGGTAATTTAGTTTTACCTTGTCTGTTCTTTATCTTCACTGCATAAATCTTTTGCCACCCTTAGAGGCCTAAACATACAGAAACTTAAACCAAAAAAGTTTTTGTTTTTTGCTGAAAGAGTGGGCCTTTCTCACCTCTTCTTGTGAGAGAATCTATGGTTAAGGTTTAGTGTTAAGGAAAACCCAGTCCCTGAAGCTGCCATTATAATTGTGAAGGGTGTGAAAATCAAGTCAGTTTTATAAGGGATGGGGAAAGGTGAAGATATAAAATGAGAGGGTTAACTAGGTGCTCTCTAAGGGCCCTTTATTATAATATTCACTCATCTGTGGCACCTCATTTGGCTCTCCTGGAAATCCTAGGAAACAGTTGTAACAGAATGTTAAGAGGCACATATTGTGTTTAAATCCTCTGCCACTCATTAGGTGAACAGCCTTTGGCAATTTAGATTCTGATTAAACTTGTCTGTTTGTGAAGGTTAAATGAAATCATGTATATAAAGAGCTTAGTACAGTGCCTAGCACATGGTAGGTTAAAGGTAACCTAAGAAGTTTCATAAGTTCATTTGACACAATACAAGTGACCACTAATACCATCTAGTGGCACAGAGTTGGTGTGGTTTGGTCCTATGTAAAGAAATTCCTAAGTTAAAAGTTTAAGTAGAAGAGTATTTGTGTTGGTGGTGATTGTTGTTGTTATTATACTGTTATTATAATTATTAATGTTAGTGGTAATATAAATAGTATTGGCACTAGTAATAGATTATTGCAATTATTAATGAACTTTTTTGTTTTCTTTTGTTGTCTTCTCTTTGTGATGCTTCTTGTGCCTACCATGCTCCTCACTGTATTTTGTCTCTTCTATTTCTTAGCCTCTTCCACTGAATGTCTGCCTTTGCTTATCTTTTAAACTCATAAGTGTGTATTTGTTTGCTTATCTATTTCTTCCTTGAATGTCTTTGGTCTTTCTTCTCTAACTAAAGTGTGTCTTACCCATTTCCATGATTCTCTTACTAGTTTCTTCTCTGTATATCTTTGTCTCATTTTCTTTTTTGTACCCAAGAGTGGTCTGTGTCTTGTCTTAGATGTCTCTCTCTAGTTTTTTTCATTTTGTTACTGATTCTCCTTGCTCTCCTAGATCTGGCTCTTCTTTCACTGCTCTTCTCTTTGTGTCTCTTGAGTCACATGCTGTGTACCTTTTGCTCATTTCTTGCTATGCCTACCTCTCTTCTTTTTCTCTTTGTGAACTGTTTGTCACCCCCTCCCCTTGTTGGCTTGACATTTCACCTTTTCTGATACTGGCCACCCTTCTGCTGTTTCTACTCTTTATCTTGCATTGCTGTTTTCTACATATTCTTTCTGCCTCTCTTGGGCCATTTTCTCTTCTTTTCCTGCTTTGTGTGCCCCAGTGTCTCTTTGTTCTTTGTGATTTTCCATGTCAGCATTCATCTCTGTGTTCTCTTATTTCTTCTCTGCTTTTGCCTTTCTACTTACCTTTGAGTATTTCAGTCTCTTCTTGAGTCTATGTCTCCCCCACTTCGATTTCATGCAGTCCTCTCTCCTTGCATATTTTTTGTGCATGTGTGTGTGCATGCTTTTGTGTGTGTGTGTGTTTGTAACAAAGGGGCCTCCTAACCCCTTCCTAATAGGTGCAGAGTGTCAGCTATCAAAATATAAGCATTGAAGAGCTGTTCCTTATGCCAGGCTGCCCGTGAGATGATCCAAGACCAATAAAAGGCCCAAGGGTCTAGACTGGAGTTGGACGGAAGACTCAAGTCTCAGTGAGACAGAAGGCCAAAGACCCAGGATGGGATGAAAAGCCTTGGCTTGAAGACCTATGACCCAAAAATGGAAGGGCCCAAGCACACATAAAGACCCAGGACTCAAGCCTGTCTATACAGACAGAAGGCCCAAGAGAGACAGATATCTCCAGACTAAATTAGGCGGGAAGCTGGAGGCCCATGACCCAGAATCCAGGAAGGATAGAAGCCCCAAGACCAAAGGAAATTCCAAGATGAGAACCCTAAACCGCAGCTCTTTTCTATTGTTCTCCTCCCTATGCTTGGACATTTTCAGTTCTCCCTTTCCTGTTCTCATGTCTTCGTTTAAACCCACTTCTTTTGAGATGTCCTTTTTGATGTTGCTGCTACTTTAAAGAAACATACCTTTAGATCAGTAATATTATGCCTGGGCCAGTCTTAAGCCAGTTTTTATCACAGTTTTAAGCCATTTATTAAGTTTTTGGTGTTTTGCAAAGTTCCATTTCTCTTCACCTCCTCTCCACTTGAGAGGAACACATAGGTGACATTATATTTCAGTCCCCTCTTTCCTCGGAAGCTCTAGGCTGATGAGAGAAGGAAAGCATCAGGCTACTGAGTGGAAAAAAAGTGCCAGGCTATCTAGAGAAAATGTGAAGAGATGCTCCAGGCCAATGAGAAGAACTAGACAAGAAATACACAGATGTGCCAGCTTGCTGAGAAGCACCAGCCAGCAACATATTACTTCTTTGAGCTTGGGTGAGCAGGATTCCTGAGGTTTGGGGTTCCTACTGATAGTTATGAAAAAGGAGGATTGGGCCTGGGAAAGAGTGAGGCCCCAAGGAGGCAGCCTGAACTCCCTGCTCATAGTAGTGGCCTAATAATGTGGTAAACTGTACCAATCCTGCCCCTGGGTTTAATACCTACCTCTAGGCATAAAGGTGAGAGAAGTTGGGAATATTTAGGAGGTTTAATCCTTTCCTTGATTTTTTTCCTCTTACCCTGAGGAAAGATAATTTTAATGATTGAGAATATATATGAAAGCACTGTAAAACACAGAAAAAAAGCAAGGCATTCTCATTAATGGTGTATTGGCATCCATGCACAGCTAACATTTGAAAATGCACTGTCAGTTGTGAAGCATTATGTAAATCAGGGTCATCACACCCTTTCTGAAAGGGTTGGATGGTAAATATTGTAGGTTTTACGGGCCATTTGGTCTCTGTTGCTTTTTTAAAAAAAAGCAAGTGAATTTGGTCTGTGGGCCACAGTTTATCACCCCTGATGTAATTGCCAGGGACTGTGTGCTGAACAATATTAATTTCCTTCTGTGTGCCTGTCCCTGTGTTAGACATTAAAGATGCAATGATTATGATTATATCTAGGTGATCTGAAGAAAAATATGTGAATGTGAGTTGTAAACTATAAAGCACTTTAAAGACTTACAAGTTTCAGAGTTGATGAATGAACATTGATTACATAGTATATACAATCTAGGCACTGTAGATACAAGGAATAAAAAAGGCATGAATAAAGTGCTTTGTCAAAAGTATGTAATACTGTATAGATATTAGGAATTAAGTGTTTGATAAATGAATAATTCATGTATTTCTGGCCATTGTGTTTCTGTGGCTATGGTGATTTTGAGTAAAAATACAGTATTCCAAGTCGCAGAAGAGAAAACATAAAAACTGCTTTTAAACTATAAAATACACTGGAAATACAAGGGATTTAAGCTATTGTGATCACTTATAATGTGCCAGATACCATGCTAGCCACTACAGATGTCAAAGGGAAAAAATTGTTCTCATTATAGAACAATTAAAAATTTTAGATAGGCAGTACATATTAAAGTGCTTTGTACTAAAGCACTGTATAAATACCAATGGGCTATATGTTTATGAATGAATGAATAAGTATTAAGTGCCTTATATGTACCAGCTATTGTTTCAGGTACTATGAAATCCAAGATAATGCTCCCAAGTAATAAGAGGGAGGTTTATGTCCTATACTATTTAAATGTAAGAATTAGATCTTGCTTATTTTAATCAATAAAGACTTTACTGGTGATATCAAATTATTACCAGTATATTTTCCCTGGTAGCAGGAAAATGTAATGAATGAGATTGAGCTTTCTAACTATAAAGTGCTGTATAAATATAAGACATTAGATGTTTTCTATGTGAACAAAACTTATGTGAGACAGGCATGGTCTCTACAAAATTCTCATTGTGTGCTTGACCCATATGAGAAAGGTAGTATAAATAGTTATACAAACTGAGGGTTTAAATGCTTGTTAAATAAATGGATTATTAATATCAGTTGCCTACTATGAACTCACTGTTATAGGCATAAAGAAACATACAAATTTATCATTTTATTGTGCCTAAAGCTGAGAATAAGGCAATGTTAGCATTTTATGAACTCTAAAGCACCATATAAATGTAACTATTGATTTTTTCATTTGGTGTGCCTAGTACTAGGTTTACAAAATTATATCACAGTTACTATACCATGAAAAAAAGTCAAAAAATTTGAGGAAGGATTGTTAACTATTGAACATTTTTATATGTAAAGGATTAGATGTCTGATGAATGCAAGACTGGATAATAATTATCTATTATGTGCCAGTCTCCTTGATAAGCATCAGGGATGTGAAGATAGTCCCTCTTTATTGTGTTCTGGGCAGCAGAAGGTAATGTTTAAAATTAATTTGTAAGTCTTAAACTGGCATATATAAATATATAAGCCATATCTGCTGAATGAACTTTGATTACTTTCTCTCTCTTATTCCCAGAGATAGCAACTGGGGTTGCAAAAATTCATTGTCATTATTATTGAACCTGCAACAGAGATCTGTGTGTAAATTTTACAAAGCCTACTGTTCTATACAGATATAAGGAATTAACTGTTGCCTTAATGAATGATTACTGATTCCTTTCTATGAGGCTCAGAACTGCACATGCCCTAGGATATAAAAATGATTTTATCCTTATCAGATGGTCACAGGAGGAAATGAGGTAACAGGTGTGGGAACCCAGACTGAAAGTTACTTAACCACTGCCAAGCCTATTTGATGAAATTTAAAAACATGGGCAAAATGGAATTGTGCAAGGCAGTATGCTGAATGCTGAGCTAGGTGGAAAGATAAAATCTATACCAGAAGGCTACTTGCTCCCTGGCCTGACCAAAGAAATGGGGATTTTTTTTTTTTTTTTAAAGCAAGGTGTTATGGTTCTCCATTGGTCTTTTAAATGCTGAAGATGGAGGTGAATTAGATCCACCCTGGCCTGGCTTAGAGACATTAAAGGAGTAAAAAATGGCTCAGGTTGGCTTTTAGATTAATTTGATTAACAGAGCATCTTTTATGTGGAATACATCATTCTAGGTCCTGAACATAACAGAAGTGAAATGGGCCTAGTCTAAAGGGCATTAGATAGATCACAGATCATAGCTGAAGATCCAGAAACACCTTTGATTTTTGAGTAAATACTTGAGTTCCTGTTCTCTGGATGAATTAGTTGATTAAGTCTGGTCCAGAAAACCTATTGACTTGTCTTGGAGATTGAAAAAATAGGAAAAAAAAAACAACCAGATATGGTTCTTTCAATATTAAATGAAGACATTTTTCCTGGCTCTAGAAAGTCCCAATGTCACTGCTCATTGACCTAGATTGAAGCCAGAAGACTGATAAAAGGCCTTAGGGTTTGTCCTTTAATTCTTTAACATTTTGCTTTTATTATAGTTAAATGGTTTAAGATGAGAATTAAGATGAAACAACTAGTTTTAAAAGTATTTGCTCATTGGCCTGGCATAGAGTCAGGAAGCCACTTAAGAAAAAAGATTCTTCCTAAATTTTCCATATTTTGTAAATTATTCACTTGAATGAGATACTGTTCTGCTGAGGAGAATGAAGAGATTTAAAAAACCTAGACCAAAATATACTTTAATCTAACTAGCTTATGGAGGAAACACAAGAGCAAATTTAATAAGAGACTGCAGTTCTTTCATTAGTTGAAAAAACTTCATTGAGCAGCTGTGATATTAAGACACTGAGATGGAAAGATTAATTAGATCACCTCTTTGGCATGTTTTGTAGAGTAGGAATAAGAGAGCTTTTTAGTTATTCATTCATACAAACATTGAAGAAGGTGATGCTAAATGAAATTGATCTGGTACAAAAAGCACTTGGAGACGCAATTAAAAAAAACAAGAAATGGAGTGAAACTCTTCATTGAATAGAAGTGTCTATTCTATTTCAGATCTTGACTGAAAGACACTTGCTTGGCTTGGAAACTGGAATATAAGAGGAGAGGTTACTGTTCATTCATTTTTTTCATTTATTCATTCACTCTACAAGTATGTTTGAGTGCCTATTGTGTATAAGCTCCTTAGCTAGGTTCTCAGTTGGCCCCAGAGACATGAAAAAATGAGTACCTTCCCAGAGAACTTTTAAAACTTGCCTTTTGGCCTGTTTTCTGGTTAGGGGTATGGCTTAGTTCCTCAATAATAATGTGTGGTTTAATTCCTACTCCATATTTCTTCTACCACTCTGGCCACTACAATAAGCAAGGGTTTCTACTGAGCTTGCTCCTTAAGTTGCAGGAACCTTCCTTAAACACTTCAGTTTTCCTAACCCATCCCTCATGAAAAATGGCTGTGACTGTTGGTGGGCAGAAAGAGGGATGAGAAACAACTGATTCCCAAACCTCAGTCTCATTGGTACAAACCTCAGTCTCATTGGTACCAGCTTTGGGGAACCACTCATACTTAAGCCACAATTGGTTTTGAAACACACAGGTTTTGTCTATTTTCAATTCTTTACCTTTTACATTCTAACAAATATACACTGCCTAAATAGATCTCTTTAAAAAACAATCCTCTGGTAGTACTTAGCAAGTTTGGAGATGGAGACATGATTTCTGTTTTGCAACAGCTTCTCAACTTACAACTTAGAAATCGTTTCCTTTTTACCAGCAAAACCTGCTTAAGAAAAGACTTATTATAATTAAATAATGCAGTGAATGAAATAGCTTAACAATTTACCATGCTTAAGTTTTAAGAATGATAAAAATTGGAAGTAATTGGCAAAAATTGGAGGGAAAAAATACCAAAAAAAAAAAATCTTCTATATCTAGGCCCAAATGGGCTTTGGCCTTTTCTATTTTTTAAATCACTCACAGAGGGTGGGATAGGAGGAAGAGTGAAAGAAAAGGTCAAACCTGATTCTAAAAAGGGTCGGTCTTAAAAGCATTACTACCTCCAGATCTAACTTGGGGATTGCTGTTTTTAGTTTAATACAATTCCAGTAACTGGTAACTGTTGAGATGAGGACAAAGTCCTTTGTCCCCACTCATTTCTGTAAGTTTTTGAGAAACAATTTTTTGTTTAATGGTTATTGATTAAGCCTTGGGTTAGATAATTATGGAATTTATTAATTAAATCTATGTTACCTCTCCATCGTAAGGTAGTCTTAAAGTTAAAGTCAAAATTCACTGCAAAGGAACAGGACTTTATTGTTGACTATAATTCTTACATACTTTCAAACCATCTAAACTTTAGTTTACATGGCAAGCCAACAATAACATAAGTAAATGGAGAAGGAAATAGATGAATGGCAAAAGATAGTTGCTGGAGGGAGCAAATTTGAAGAGGATTTGAAGGTGATGTTTGTAGTTTTTGCTTTGTACATTTTAATTTAAGCATCAGGTATATCTGACATGTTAATGTTTGGTGTTTAATATGTGCTATTAGCTGGATTCAGTAACTCCCCTTTCTTCAGATGGGGGTGGGGGGTGCATTATTGGAAAGTAGAAAGGAGAAAGTAACTAAGAGCCTTCCTTTCACAGTTTCTGGCATCCCAAGACTACCACTACTGCTAAACAAGAATAAGAGAACATGCTATCATCTGATTTTTGTGGCATAAATGAAGTTGTGAACAAATCTTTTTTTAAAAAGGAAATGGCTTCATCTTTATCCTTCTACCTCAAAGGGAATCTATGACAAAATGCTCCGATGAATGGAAGACACACTTGGACTTGTGAACTGATGTGAAACGCAGAATCTCTGAGCCATGGTTGTTTTGAAGATTGAAAAGTCTTGTTCAGCATGGGTGACCAGCAAAAAAGCAATCTAGAGCTGTCTGTATGTCACAACTGAGACAAATTGGGGAGTTTGTTGTTTAATGTCAAATAAAAATGTACTGTTTTGAAAACTTTGTATTTCGATGTAACAAGTTCTACCTCACTGTCCCTTCCTAACCACACTAGTTACCTCAATTTTTTTAAAAAAATTAGCTTAATCACCCAGTTTGGGTAAGTATTTGAGGTTTCTTTTTTTTTTTCTAGCTTCAGTTGCTTTGGTCAGGAATACTGAGAAGCACAAACCCAATTTAAAAAATGTGAGAAGCAAAAAATTATTGAAGAAGAGGGCTGGGATAGGAATAGTGCATAAAAATATTTTTAAGGCTGTGGGAAGTAGAATGTATTCAGGAAGGTAGTCACTGTAATTAAAGAAGGTAACAGGTCCAATCCTTGAGTAGGTGAAGGGATCTTTGATGTTCCTATACTTAAATACCTGAATGTTAGATTGGTGACTTCATAGGCATATGACCCCAGTGTTTATAGGCAAGAGTTTCTACTCCTTTGTTGGCATCTTACACCATTCTTTTTTTTTTTTTTTACTATTTATTTATTTGGCTGCACTGGGTATTAGTTGCGGCATGTGGGATCTTTAGTTACGGCATGCGGGATCTTTTAGGTGTGGCTTGTGGGATCTAGTTCCCTGACCAGAGATCGAACCTGGGCCCCCTGCATTGGGAGTGCGGACTCTTAACCCCTGGACCAGTGGACCAGCAAGGAAGTCCCTCTTAAATGCCATTCTTAATTGAGCCAGAGACAGTGCTCAACTTCCTCTTTCCAATGCCAATCCCTACGCACTTTTTCCTCCAACAAAGTTTTGTTTTTATTTTTACCTGTCCATCTTTGGAATAAGACATGCTGGAGTAATGGCCAGTATTAGAGGGAATAAACCTGTAAGGGAAGTCACAGAAGAGGCAGCAGGATTTAGGATAGCAAGGCACAGAAGGACCCATTATTAAGCAAGGGCTCTCATATCCTAGAGTCGCAAAACATGTTAATTTAGTGGGGAGGACAGTCTGCACATTTAATTGATAGGCTGATTAACCAGGTACCAATGCCATTTAGTTGCTTCTATAACCCTTGCCTATATTCTGATCCTTTCTCACCTTAGTGTTTGCAGCTATTATCCTGCCAAGTGCTCTCTGCCCATTTCCTAATGATATCTCTGAAACCACATTCTCACTTTTTTTTTTTTAATTTATTTATTTATTTTTTATTTATTTATGGCTGTGTTGGGTCTTCGTTTCTGTGCGAGGGCTTTCTCTAGTTGTGGCAAGCGGGGGCCACTCTTCATCACGGTGCGCGGGCCTCTCACTATCGCGGCCTCTCTTATTGCGGAGCACAGGCTCCAGACGCGCAGGCTCAGTAATTGTGGCTCACGGGCCCAGTTGCTCCGCGGCATGTGGGATCTTCCCAGACCAGGGCTCGAACCCGTGTCCCCTGCAATGGCAGGCAGATTCTCAACCACTGCGCCACCAGGGAAGCCCACATTCTCACTTTTATAAAGCTAGACTTATATATAGGTAGCGCTGTATAGTGCCTGTGTGATGTGATTTCCAAGGTACAAGAAGGCCTTATTTCTCAAGCTTGTGTCTCCCCTTCTTCGTAGCTGATGTCTGATATTCCATTATCTGGAGTTGAGTCTCTGATTCTTCAATATGTGATAAAGCAGGACTGTTTATTTTGTACCTGCACAGAAACTAATAACAGTGTCTTGCCCATAGGAGATGCTCAACAAATACCTGTTGAATCATACTTAAACTTCAGGACCCTCTAGGAGAGAAAACATGACATTCCACACCTAAGGCAAGAACAGCTAATACATCACAGTTTCTTTCTTTCGATCCATGGCAGATGGTATTAAACAATCCTAACACTTATTCCTGCTAAGCCTAGTTGCTAGAGACTGCTAGTTGCCCACCAAAATATAGTCTCCCTTGTTTAACACGTGGCTGCCCAGCTAGACTACATTTCCCAGCTTCCTTTGCAGTTATGCATAGCTAGATGATTATAATCAACAAAATGTGAATGGAAGTGATGGGTGTCATTTATGGGCCTGGCTTAGGGTATGATCACCTCTCCACTCTCTTATCCCTTCCCACCAGCTGCAACCTAGACAATGGCTATCCACCTTCAACCTTACAGATGACAGATCCTTCCTTATGAGATGGAAGAACAGTGACTTGGAAAGAAACCAAGTCCCTGAACAACTCTAAGAAACAGAGCTGTCCTTCTGCTCTGAACTTTTTACATTGAGACTGTCATGTAAGGAAGAAATAATATTTCTTTAAACCACTGAATTGTTGATTTTCATTCTTACAGTAGCCTATTCTTTTTCCCATAACTAAAAACAACTGGATGCTGCCCCACAATCCTTTATACAGCATTTCAGATAGCTACTAATCAATTAATAAACTTTCAGTTATGACCTCATAAAAAAGTCTTTCTTTTGTTCCTCATCCTACTTTCTTTAAGATATGTAAGATTTTAGCTGTGCTGTTGAGGCCAACTACTAAGTTTTCTACTTTGTTTCCCAACAAAATCAGAGGAATTTTAGAACTCAGCTATGGAAACTTACAGGTTATAGATCTACCATCAAGCTGTCGTCCATGATGTGCAAAGAGGAAGCAAATGAATCTAGGTTCATCAAGCCATAGACTTGGTACTGCTTGACATAATTAAGCCTTCCAAGTGTCTTCAGTAAATCCATAATTAAAGCAGTCAGATGGATCAACACCTTCAAATAAGCAATTAAAGCCGAAAGGGCAGAAGGAGATTGAGTAGTACATTTAAGAAATATTTATTTAATCCTTACTAAATGATAGTCTTAGGCATTGGTGAATAAAACCCCAACAGACATTGTCCTTGACCAAATAACTTAAAATCTATTAGAGGAGACAGACAATAACCAAGGAAACATGAACTTATAGTTATACATTGTGATAAGAACATTAAAAGGAAATAGGATGCAGTGACAAGGGAGAGGGACATATTTACTTTAGAAAGTGTGGTTAAGAGAAGGAATCTGTGCAAAGGTCATATTTAAAGACAAACCTAAGGATAAAGAAGTCAATCCAAAGGAAATGGATTGTACTTGCCATGTAATGTAAGTAAACTGTGGTCAGCAAACTACAGCTCATGGGCCAAATCTGACCTGTTATATATATATATTTTGTATGGCCTGAATCCTAAGAGTGGTTTGTACATTTTTAGACAGTTAGAAGGAAAAAAACTAAAAATGAATAATATTTCATGACATGTCAAAATTATATGAAATTCAAGTATCAGTGTCCATATATAAAGTTTTTTTGAATATAGCCAAACTAATTAGTGTTGTCTATAGCTGCTTGATGTTACAACAGCATAGTTGAATACTTGTAACCAAAACCATATGGCCCAAGTTTAAAATAATTACTATCTGGCTTTCTACAAAGAATGTTTGCCAACCCCTGGGCTAGACTATAGAAAGTAAGGATAATGGCATGAAATAAGGTTGTAAAGGTAGGAAAGAACAAGATCATGCAAGATCTTATAGGAAAAAGAAATGAGAGAGAGAGAGAGAAAGAGAGAGGATGAATGAATTAGTTTAAAATGTTATTACTTTAAAAAATTTGCTATACAATGTGAAACCACTGAAAGATAGGAAGCAAAGGAGTGTCATGATCCAATCTACATTTTAGGAAGATTATTAGGACATTTGATTTTAAATCATAAGGTAGAAGATAGTGAAAGATCATCATTCCCATTATAACAACTATAGAAAAAACCTAAACAAATAAGATACAAACAGACTTCAGGAATTTCTAGATTCCACATAAGACATAGAAGGCTAGAAAAGGCATCACTCCCACAACAACAAGAAAAAGCCAGATAAACTATAAAATCATAACTTGAATACATTAGAGAGCTGAGATTACAGGGCAACCAACTAGCCTGAATTGTGAGGAAAGATGTGTGCTTTCAAGATAGAACATGAGGGACTTCCCTGGTTAAGAATCTGCCTTCCAATGTAGGGAACAGGGGGTTCAATCCCTGGTTGGGGAACTAAGATCCCACGTGCCATGGGGCAAGTAAGCACGCGTGCCACAACTACAGAGCCCACGTGCTCTGGAGCCTGCATGCCACAACTAAAGAGACGCCCATGTGCCACAACGAAAGATCCCACCTGCCGCAACAAAGACCCGATGCAGCCAAAAATAAATAAATAAATAAATATTTTTAAAAAACATGAGCACTGGTTGACCTCTGGCAACGGGAAGAAGATGTGGCCTTCATATAAGCAGGTTATAAGAATTTGACTAAAAGTTTCAACAAATTTCTAAAGGTCAAGTGTGGGTTAGTATGAAAACATAGAGCCCCTGGGAACCACAGATAGAAGGTGAACTCATACCCTTGCAAGTTCTTCTCTGTAGACATCATTGAGAGCTTATGAGAAGAATTGGGGGATAGACAAGAGAGTGGAAATAATCACCCTTGGGTAAAGGATTGGAGGAAAGTAGCAGACATGTTTATGAGAAAGGTATGAAGCTCCACCAAAAACCTTTTCCAATAAGAAAGAAACGTCTTATGACACTGGGGAAGGAGAGTAAACTATTGCTCTTAGGTCACTCACTGCAACTGCAGGAAGAAAGATCTTCTACTCCTGAAGAGGGCCAAGAAATGCTACTAGGACCAAAGCACTAGAGGTTTTTCCTACCACTGGAGATTACCATGAAGGTACCACCTTTGAAAAAAAGGGTTATAGTATCTGTTAATGTTAAAACTATGGCTGAACCAGGAAAGTGGAAAATCTCTCATTCCCTAACCTCAACAGGATAGGAAACACTGAGCAGCAAGAAACTGCAACCTATATTGGTGGAGGGGCAAGTATACAGAAGAGATCTCACATAGGGAAAGGCATGCTTAGGGAAAGTCTTAAAGCCTTAAAGCTTTAAAGGAGTAGGAGCACTGAGAAAAATATTCAGGTAAACCAATTACCACCCTAGGTACAATGTGATGCTAGAGAAATTTGCAGCTGATGGTGAACTGACAGTGATTAAAACAGTAACAAAACTAACTCAACTCCCAATTTAAATTGAGTCAACATGTCGTACTAAAGGCCTAACAGAAGGGTCATTCCAGTTTCTAGATAATCTTTACTTCCATCTCTATTGTTCTATATACTATGTACAGCAATCAATTTAAATTACAACATGCAGAAAAAAAAAGCAAGAAAAACAACTCAAGAGACAAATCTCTCAACAGAACCTGACTCAGAGATTGCCCAGAATCTAAAAAGTACTAAAATTAATATGTTAAAGGGTCTGGTGGAAAAGGAAGATAGCATGAACAAAATGAGAATTTTAGGATACAGTTGGAAATTATCAGAAAGCTTCTAATAATGCTGGAAACAAATATGGGAACAGAGATTAAGAAAGCTTTTTATGAACTCATCAATAGACTAGACAAAGGCAAAAAGAAAAAAAAACATTCAGGGAACTTGAATATAGGTAAGCAGAAAATGACAAAAACTGAAACAGAAATAGAAAATGTAACAACAACAACAAAACCCACAGAAACACGCACCCTAAAGTTGTGGAACAAAGTAAAACCGTTTAACATATGGTTAATTTTTTTTCCCTATAGAATAAAATACACTAACCCACAGAACCAAAAAACAAAAACAAAACAAAACAAAAAAACAAAATACCTCCTAAAACCCCAAGCAGGATTTAAAAAAAATCTAGACATATTATATTCAAATTGCTGAAAGCCACAGGTTAAGAGAATATTTGAAGGCATTCAGGAAAAAAGTGACATCGTATACAGAAGAACAAAAGAATTATAGCAGATTTATC
This sequence comes from Balaenoptera musculus, assembly GCF_009873245.2. NCBI lineage: Eukaryota > Metazoa > Chordata > Mammalia > Artiodactyla > Balaenopteridae > Balaenoptera > Balaenoptera musculus. Next base: position 60,075,961 of record NC_045806.1, on the reverse strand, counting down.
AGATATAATCCAAGCCAGGAAGCAATGGAGTGGAATTTTTAAAGCACTGAAAGAAAAAAAATGTCAGACCAGAATTTTCCACACAATGAAACTATCTTTCAAAAGTGATATAGAAATCTGAAAAATAGCTTGAGAAAATCCACTATCACAAAAACTGCACAAGAAATATTAAATGAATTTTTTTTTCAGGAAAAAGGGCTAGGATACCAGGCAGAAACTTGAATCTATATAGAGAAAATAAGATCTCCAGAAATGGATAGAGTGAAGGCAAATTTAAAAGGTATTTTTACTCATTTTATCACCCTTAAAGAAAATTGACGGCAATGATTTCATTGTAGAGCAGTCCTCATGAACATTTTACTAGCCATCCCAGCCAGTGCAGTAAGGTGAGAAAAATAAAAAGAATATATAGTAAAGGAAAAAAAAAATAAAATGGGCTCATATGACATGAATCTCAATGTGGAAATTCCCATAGAAATTACATGACTCTATTAGCTCTAATAAGAAAATGTGTCAAGGTAATAAGATACAAGATTCACACATAAAATCGAGTTTATGTCTAAAAAATTGTAATGAACAAACTGAAATTGATTAGTACCCCAAAACGTGAGCTATTTTGATATAAGTCTAAGAAAATATGTGCAAGATCTATATGTTGAAACCTGAAAAAGTACTGATTAAAGAAAGCAAAATAAATGGAGAGGGATATAGTCATCAGGAATTGAAAAAGTCAATATTGTGAATGATGTCACATTTCCTAAAATTCAATGGAATCATATATTATTCACTCTTGTGTAAAGCTTCTTTGATTCAGCATAAATTTTGTGAATTTTATTGAGGTATAGTTACATACATTCAACTGTATCCATTTAAATGTTTACAATTTGGGGAATATGGACATATGTGCACAAAAACTAATCCATAGTCGGAGAAAAACCAGACCAGTGGTTACTCAATCAGAGTAGTTGTGGAAATTTTAAGGGTCATGAGGGAACTTGCAGAGGTGAGAGTTATGTTCTCCATCTTGATAAGGGTTCATGTTGCATCAGTATATTCATTTGTCAAAAACTGATTGAAGAGTATCATTTTGTGTTTCCTTGTTTAAACAATTTACTGCAAAAAAGAACCAAAAAAAATTGTATTGTACTTAATAATATGAAATTAAAATAATATGAAATTAAATTAATATGAAATTAAAATTGTACTTAGTAATATGAAATATTGTAAATGGTATTTTACAATAATATCTGTAAAAATAAAATACTTAGAGACAAATTTACTAATAAATGTATAAAATATCCTAAGATTATACCATATTGTTGAAAGAAATTAAGAAAGTTTAAATCAATAAAAGGTACACTAGTTCTTGAATTGGAAGACTCACTATTGTTAGTTTTCCCTAAAGTAAGCTGTAGATTAAATGCAATTCCAATCAAAAGTCCAACAGGCTCTTTTATACAAATGATCAAGGTGATTTGAAAATTTATGTGGACATGAAAAAGACCTAGAATATTCATAACAACCTTCAAATGTAGAGCACTTCACCTGACTTTAAAATAAATGTAGAGCACCTTACCTGACTTTAAAACTAACTCTAAAGCTAGTAGTTAAAATAATCAATCACTTTGATACACATGAGCAAATAAACATCAATTGAATTCAATGAAACAGAATGGTGAGTTCAAGAATAGATGCACTTATACAGTCAAACAATTTTGTCAATGGCATGAAAGTAATCCAATGGGAAAAAGAAAGTCTTTTCATCAAATGGTGCTGGGACAGTCTGTATCCAAATAGAAAAAGAATTACTTTGATCCCCACATTAAATCACATACACAAATTAATTTGAGATGGGTTATTACATAAACATAAAAGTTAAAAATATAAGGCTCTTGGTAGAAAATATAGGAGAATGTGTCCACAGTCTTAGAGGAACAAGGACTTCACAGGACTCAAAAAGCACTAATCATAAAAGAAAACAGTGTTGAATTGGACTTCAACAAAATTAAAATCTTATTCATTAAAACATACCATTGCTTTTGCACAGCAAAGGAAACCATCAACAAAACGAAAAAACCTACTGAATGGGAGAAAACATTTGCAAATGATATGACTGATAAGAGGTTAATATCCAACATATATAAACAGCGGATACAACTCAACATTAAAAAAAAACAAAAACAGGGGCTTCCCTGGTGGCGCAGTGGTTGAGAATCTGCCTGCCAATGCAGGGGACACGGGTTCGAGCCCTGGTCTGGGAAGATCTCACATGCCGCAGAGCAGCTAAGCCCGTGAGCCACAACTACTGAGCCTGTGCATCTGAAGCTTATGCTCCCAACAAGAGAGGCCGTGATAGTGAGAGGCCCGTGCACCGCGATGAAGAGTGGTCCCTGCTCGCCGCAACTAGAGAAAGCCCTCACACAGAAACGAAGACCCAACACAGACAAAAATAAATAAATAAATAAATTAAAACAAAAACAAACAACTGAATTAAAAAATGGGCAGAACTGAGTAGACATTTTTCCAAAGAAGAAATGCAGATGGCCAACAGGCACATTAAAAGATGCTCAACATCACTAATGATCAGGGAAATGCAAATCAAACCACAGTGAGGGGCTTCCCTGGTGGCACAGTGGTTGAGAGTCTGCCTGCCAATGCAGGGGACACGGGTTCGAGCCCTGGTCTGGGAAGATCCCACATGCCGCAGAGCAACTAGGCCCGTGAGCCACAATTGCTGAGCTTGCGCGTCTGGAGCCTGTGCTCCGCAACAAGAGAGGCCGCGATAGTGAGAGGCCCGCACATCGCGATGAGGAGTGGCCCCTGCTTGACGCAACTAGAGAAAGAGCTCGCACAGAAATGAAGACCCAACACAGCCAAAAATTTAAAAAAATAAATAAATAATAAATAAATTTTAAAAAACCCCAAAAAAACCCCACAGTGAGATATCACCTTGCACCTGACTGAATGGCTATCATCAAAAAGAACACAATAAAGAATGTTGGCGAGGATGTGGAGAAAAGGGAACCCTCAACAGTGGGAACCCTCCCACTGTTTGTGGGAATGTAAATTTGTGCAGCCACTATGGAAACAGTATGGAGGTTTCTCAAAAAATCTAAAAATAGATTTACCATATGACCCAGCAATTCCACTCCTGGGTGTATATTTGAAAAAAACAAAAACACTGATTGGAAAAGATACATGCATCTCAATATTCATAGCAACGTTATTTACAATTGCCAAGATATGGAAGCAACCTAAATGTCCATCAACAGATGAATGGATAAAGAAGATGTGGTGTATACACACACACACACACACACACACACACACACACACACACACACACACACAGTGGAATACTACTCGGTCGTAAAAAAGAATGAAATTTTGCCATTTGCAGCAACATGGATGGACTTGGAGGGCATTATTCTAAATGAAATAAGTCGGACAGAGAAATACAAATACTGTATGATATCACTTATATGTAGAATCTAAAAAAAATACAACAAACTTGTGAATATAACAAAAAAAGAAGCATGCTCATAGATATAGAGAACAAACCAGTGTTTATCAGAGGGGAGGGGGGAGGGGCAATATAGGGATTGGGGAGTGGGAAGTACAAGCTATTGGGTTTAAGATAGGTTAAAATGATGTATTGTATAACACAGGGAATACAGCCAATATTTTGCAATAACTGTAAATGGAAAGCAACCTTTAAAAATTGCATAAAAAAATTTTAAAGACAAAAGCCACATTTAAAATGGCAGGGAATTTTGTGGAATCTTTACTTGTCCGTGCTCCATCCCTGCCTTGCACAGCGTAGCGCAGATGGGAGAAGCAATAGTCTTATCCCTTGTTACTTTTAGTGAAGTAGAGAAAGTTCGACTGAATTTGCTATGTTCTAAACTGTCTGCGCACTGTGTAAGGGAATGATATCTACAATGCTTAACTCAGAGTTCAAAGGACCGAAAATAGCTTGGATCTCAGGCTAAGGGTAGCCTTGGGAAGCTGAGAGCATGGCTAATGAAAATCCACCAGATGCCTGCATGCAAAAGATTATTTTGTGGGGATTTTTTCCCAGCTTTATTGAGATATAATTGACACATAACATTGTGTAAGTTTAAGGTGTACAATGTGCTGATTTGATACATTTATAAATGCAAAATGATTACCACCATAGTATCAGCTACTATGCAAGAGATTTTTTTTAAAGGGCCATTTATTCCTTTCCCAAATGTTACAGTAAAACCAGGTGGAAGAGAATGGTTTTAGCAGTTAGAAAAAAAAAGTACAAATCTGAGGTTTGGCCATTAAAAGTTATTTACAACAATGGGAGGGGAAAAAAGACAACAAGAAGTTGTTTCACATTACAGAACTCCCCCCAACCCGAAAGCTTAATACTTGATTACCAAGTAAAAAAAGAGATACAGTTGATTCACAAGCTGGAGGTCTGAACTTGAGTAATACATTTATAAAAACCTAGACAGGGGCAGTGTCCTCTCCAGCTTAGGTGCCACTAGGCACAGCACAAGAGACTAAAAACTCAACAGGGGAAGGCTGGACACTCAGGGTTTGGGAGTGTAGGCACCCCCACATGTGGCTCAGGGATTTGGGGAGTAAACAAAGCCTACTTGGAAAAGAATTGGGGAAGAAAACCAGCAACTGCCTTATGCATGGGTGGGGACAGGGAAGGGGTAGGGCCAGGCGCAGGAGCATTTCACATCACTAACCTAACTTGGGAAACTGCAAGGGACCATCTTCAACTGGCCTTAAGAGGAAGACCAGTTGGATGATGGGAGAATCCACACAGGGAGAGGAGGAGAGGGAACGTGGCTAGCGGGGCAACAGCCCCTTCCTTTCTGGGTGCAGGAAGGCAGCCAGGGCACCAGGTCCAGGCAGTGACCTCACACAAGGACAGCACAGTTTTTGCAGCTTAGAGATCACCCACCTGCCCCCACCCAGCTACTCATTCTGCTCGCTAGCTGGTGTAAGGCCACTCTCTGGCCCAGAGGGAGTGGATGGCTCTGTGCCTGGGGCCCTGCCTCTTCTGTGTCTCCTCCTCCCTTGGAGGAAGCACTAGCCTCTGCCCCTTTGGCCTGGGGCTCCTGGCTCTTAGGGGCGGAGGCAGTCTTCCCTCCCTGGGCAGTGCCTTCCTCACTGCAGGCACCGACCCCCCCTGCTCCTCCCCTTCCTCTGTGGGTGACGAGGCAGATGGATCACCCCCAGCCCCCTCCTTCCGATTTCTCTTGAAGGACAGGTCACTCAATTTGGAAGGCTTCTTGAAAGAGAATTTCTTCTTCTTCTTGGGGGTCTCCTTGGCAGGGGGTTGGGGGGCAGGGGGAAGCTCCCCCTTGACCTCAGAGCCCTGGCTAGGGGGTTCCAGCTCGATGGCATCACCAGTGGTCCCGGCTTCCTCCTCTGTTCCGTTCACAGGGTGGGGGCGACCCCCCTCTACCTTTGGGGGATAAGTCTCCATTACTTTTCACGTGGCCATTCTCCCATCCATTGACCTTAGCGGGGGAAGTGCTTGCTGCTTCCTCGGCGGTCACGTTGCCCCAGGGAGCCTTGGAGCTCTGGTTGCCCATGGTGGGGGTTCTGCTGAGGGGCACCAGGAGCCACCCCCTGCTCACGCCATAAGGGATAGTTTGGTCAGGCGGGCCAGGCCGGCATAGGGGAGGGGCTCGCACCTGAGGGGGAAGGGTGTGTGTGTGGGAAAATGAGCTGCACCCCGGCTCCACACCTCACTGACTAGCTGTGCCCGCCACCGCTCTGCTCCTCACCAGAATGCCCACGCAAGAGATTATTGATTGAGGAATACAGAACAGCTAAGGCACAATAGAAACAGGGGTAAGCTTCTTAGGGAAAGGAAGGCATTTAAAAGCAACTACGTATACACTTCCCAATTTCAAAGTTTACTACAAAACTACACTAATCAAAAGAGTGTGGTAAGTTTTGAAATTGGGAAGTGTATACATAGTTGCTTTTAAATGCCCTACTTTCCCTAAGAGGCTTGAATGGACTTGAGGACCCAGGGAGTGGGAAGGGTAAGCTGGGACTAAGTGAGAGAGTAGCATTGACATATATACACTACCAAATGTAAAACAGATAGCTAGTGGGAGGCAGCTACATCTCGAGGGGAGAACAGCTCAGTGCTTTGTGACCACCTAGAGGGGTGGGATAGGGAGGGTGGGAGGGAGACGTAAGAGGGAGGGGATATGGGGATATATGTACATATATAGCTGATTCACTTTGTTATACAGCAGAAACTAATACAACATTGTAAAGCAATTATACTCCAATAAAGTTGTTTAAAAAAAAAGAGTGTGGTAATGACATAAAGACAGATATACAAACCAATGGAATAGAATTGGGAGTCCAGAAATAAAGCATTGCATATATGACCAAATGATTTTCCAAAAAGGTGCCAAGTTCATTCAGTGGAGGAAGGACATTTTTCCAACAAATGGTGTTGGGAAAGCTGGATATCCACATGCAAAAGGATAAAATTGGGTCCTTACACCACATATGAAAATTAACTTAAGATGGATCAAAGACGGAAATGTAAGAGCTAAAATTATGAAATTTTCAGGAGAAAATATAGGGGGAGGGGACTTCCCTGGTGGCGCAGTGGTTAAGAATCCGCCTGCCAATGCAGGGGACACAGATTTGATCCCTGGTCCAGGAAGATCCCACATGCTGTGGAGCAACTAAGCCCTTGCACCACAACTACTGAAGCCTGTGGGCCTAGAGCCCGTGCTCCGCAACAAGAGAAGCCACTGCAATGAGAAGCCCGTGCACCGCCACGAAGAGTAGACCCCACTCTCCGCAACCAGAGAAACGCACACAGCAACGAAGACCCAACACAGCCAAAAACATAAATAAAATTTTAAAAAAAGAAAATATAGGGGGAAATTGTCATGATACTGGATTTGAAAATGATTTCTTGGGTATGACACCAAAAGCATAGGCAACAAAAGAAAAATGGATAAATTACACTACATTAAAATTTTAAAAAGCTTTTGTGCATTAAAGGACACTAACAACAGAGTAAAGAGGCGACCAATGAAGCAGGAGAAAAATGTATGCAGATCAAATAGCTTAGTAGGAGTTAATATTAAGAATATATAGGGCTTCCCTGGTGGCGCAGTGGTTGAGAGTCTGCCTGCCAATGCAGGGGACATGGGTTCGAGCCCTGGCCTGGGAAGATCCCATATGCCACGGAGCAACTAGGCCCGTGAGCCACAAATTACTGAGCCTGCGCATCTGGAGCCTGTGCTCCACAACAAGAAAGGCCGCGATAGTGAGAGGCCCGCGCACCGCGATGAAGAGTGGACCCCACTTGCCGCAACTAGAGAAAGCCCTCACACAGAAACGAAGACCCAACACAGCCAAAAATAAATAAATAAAGAAATAAAGGAGTTCCTTTAAAAACAAAAAACAAAACTTAAAAAAAAATCCATTAAAAAAAATATATAAAGAACTTCCACAACTCAACAACAAACAGAAAAAACCCAACTGAAAAATGAAGAAAGAGATTAAATAGACAGTTCTCCTAGGAAGATATACAAATGTCCATTAAGCCAATGAAAAGATGCCCAACATCACTAATTATTAGGGAAATGTAATAAAACCACAATGAAATACCACTTCTCATCCATTATGATGACTTTTTTTAAAAAAGTAAATAACAAGTGTTGACAAGGATGTGGAGAAACAGGAACACTTGTGCATTAATGAAGGGAATGTAAAATTATACAGCCACTGTGGGAAATAGTATGGCAGTTCCTCAAAAAAAAAAAAAAAGAATTATTGTATAATATGATCCAGCAATTCCACCTCTGCGTATATACCCAGAATTGAAACCAGGGACTTGAAAAGATATTTGTAAAACCATGTTCATAACAACATTATTAACACAATAGTCAAAATGTGTAAGGAAAAAACCAACAGAGTGGGAGAAAATATTTGCAAACCATATGTCTGATAATGGGTTAATAGCCAAAATATATAGGAAACTCCTACAACTCAATAGCATAAAAACAAACAACCTGATTAAAATAGGGGCAAAGCACTTGAAACGTGTCCAAAGAAGACATGCAAATGTCAAACAGGTATATGAAAAGGTGTTTGGCATCTCTAATTATCAGGGAAGTTCAAAACCACAATGAAATGTCACCTCACATCTGTTAGGATGACTATGATTTTTTTTAGATCAAAATCACAATGAGATACCACTTCATATCCCTTAGAATGGCTATTATTTTTTTTAAAAGCAAAAGATAAGTTTGTCATGATGTGTAGAAATTGGAACCATTGTATGTGGTTGGTGGGAATGTTAAATGGTGCAACTTCTACAGAAAACACTATGGGGTTTTCTCAAAAAATTAAAAATTGAATTACCATATGACCCAGCAATCTCACTTCTGGGTAAATATCCAAGAGAATCTAAATCAGGATCTGCAGGAGATATATTCACTCCCATGTTTATTGCAGCATTATTTGCAATAGCCAAGATATGGAAACAACCTAAATGCCTATTGACAGATGAATGGATAAGGAAAATATAATATATACATACAACAGCATGTTATTCTTTCTTACAATGGAAGAAAATCCTGCCATATTCAACAGCATGGATGAAACTGGAGGATATTCTAAGTGAAACACACCAGTCACAAAAGGACAAATACTGCATCATTCCACTTAAACGAGGTCTCTAAAATATTCAAACTCAGAAAGAGTGAGTAAAATGATAGATGCAGGGGCAAAGGGGAAGAAACAGGGAATTGCTGTTCAAAGCGTATAAAACTCCATTTATGCAAGATAAATAATTTCTAGAGACATGCTATCTCTAGATTGCACTTGTTGTTAACAGTAATGTATTGCATACTTAAAAATTTAGCAGGTTAGATCTCATGTTAAGTATTTTTACCACAATAAAATATATTTTAAACTACATGAAAATGAAAATACAACTCATTGAAATTTCCAGGATGCAGAAAAAGTAGTGTTTAGAGGGAAAATTGAATTAGAAAAGAAGAATTAATTTAGCTATTTCTTCATTAGAAAAGAAGAAATAGCTAAAATAAATAATCTAATCTTCCACTTCAGGAAACTAGAAAAATAAGAACAAATTAAATTCAATATAAGCAGAATAAAAGAAATAATAAATATTAGAGCTGTGAGGATTTCTACCTTCACCACTCCTACTCAAAATCATACTGGAATCCCTAGCTAGCAAGAGAAGAAAAGGAAACATGTACAGTTTGGAAGAAGGAAATAAAAAATTACCTCAATATTATATGACTCTTTGTGTAGAAAAATGTCAAAGAATCAACAAAATATCTCCAGGAACTAATAAGCCATCACAGGAATGTTTCAGATAGAAGGTTAATATACAACTGCCAGTTCCTTTCTTATAGACCAACTATGAACAACTGGAATTTTAAAATATAAGTACAATGTCATTTACATTAGCAACAACAAAGTGAAATACTTAGGTATAAATCTAATAAAATATGGGAAAAATCTTATGAGAAAAACTACAAAACTCTAATGTAAGAAATCAAAAAACACAAATCAATATTGGCTTATCAATTGTTTAATAAAGAATTAACCTCAATCCTTCTCAATTTCAAATAACAGAAGTGATTGGAACACTAACTTGTTCCATGAAGCCAGTATTTATCTGATACCAAAGCTAAACAGTGGCATCAAAAGAAAACTATAGACCAATACCCTTTATGAATATAGATGCAAAAATCTTCAATGAAATTCCAGTAAATGGAATCTAACAGTATGTTAAAAGAATTATTCACCATGAACAAGTAGAATTTATCCTAGGAATGCAAGGTGGCTCAATATACAATATACAATATTTAGGAATAAATTTAATCAAGGAGATGCAAGACTTGTAAATTGGATACTACATAAGAGTGAAAGAAATTAAATAAGGTCTAAATAAATGGAAGGACATCCAATGATTATGGATTGTAAGAGTTAATATTGTAGATGGTACTACTTCCCAAAGTGATCTACAGATTCAATGCAATCTGTATAAAAATCTCTACTGTCATTTTTACAAAAAAGGACAAGCTGATCCTAAAATTCATATGGAATTGTCAGGGACCCCAAACAGTCAACACAATGCTGAAATAGAATGTAGTTAGAGTACCCATAATTCTTGATTTTAAAACTTACTACAAAGCTCAGTAATCAAATCACGGTAATACAGGCATAAGAATAGACATGTAGATCAATGGAATAGAATTGAGAATCCAGAAACAAACCCATACGTCTGTGGTCAATTGAGTTTTCACAGGGTGCCAAGACCATTAAACCATCGAACCATCAACAAATGGTGTTGGGATAACTGGCTATACCCTTGAAAACGATGGAACTGGACTCTTACCTCATACCCTATTCAAAATTAACTCAAAATGGACCAAAGACTTAAATAAAAGAGCTAAAAGTATAACAAAATTTAGAAGAAGATATCCAGGTAAATCTTAATGAACTTGGATTTGGCAATGGATTCTTAGATCTGACACCAAAAGGACAAGCAACAAAAGAAAAACAGATAAATTGGAGTTCAGCAAAATTAAGAATGTTTGTGTATCCAAATAACAAAAGTTGGTGAGGATGTGGAAAAAAGGGAACCCTCGTACACTGTTGGTTGGGAATGTAAATTGGTGTAGCCACTACGGTTTCTCAAAAAACTAAAAATAGATCTACCATATGATATATCATATATCAAATGATATACCCACTCTTGGGTATATATCTGAAAAAAACGAAAACACTAATTCAAAAAGATACATGCACCCCAATATTCATAGTAGCAGTATTTATAATTGCCAAGATATAGAAGCAACCCAAGTGTCCATCAACAGATGAATGGATAAAGAAGATGTGGTATATATATGCAATGGAATACTACTCAGCCATAAAAAAGACTAAAGATTTCCCATTTGCAGCAACATGGATAGACTTGGAGGGCATTATGCTAAGTGAAATAAATTAGAGACAGACAAATACTGTATGATATCACTTATATGTGGAATCTAAAAAAATACAACAAACTAGTGAATACAACAAAAAAAAGAAGCAGACTCACAGATATAGAGAACAAACCAGTGGTCACCAGTGGGGGGGGGGAGGGGCAATATAGGGGTGGGGGATTGGGAGGTACAAACTATTGGGGGTAAGATAGGCTACAATGATGTATTGTACAACACAGGGAATATAGTCAATATTTTGTAATAATTGTAAATGGAGTGTAATCTTTAAAAATATATAAAAGTAAAAAATAAACAGTAAAAAAAGAAAAAAGAATGTTTTTGGGGCTTCCCTGGTGGCGCAGTGGTTGAGAGTCTGCCTGCCAATGCAGGGGACACGGGTTCGAGCCCTGGTCTGGGAGGATCCCACATGCCACGGAGCAACTGGGCCCGTGAGCCACAATTACTGAGCTTGCGTGTCTGGAGCCTGTGCTCCACAACAAGAGAGGCCGCGATAGTGAGAGGCCCGCGCACCGCGATGAAGAGTGGCCCCCGCTTGCCACAACTAGAGAAAGCCCTCGCACAGAAACAAAGACCCAACACAGCCATAAAAAAAAAAAAAAAAAAAGAATGTTTTTGTATCAAAGGATGATGTCAAGAAAAAATAAGACCTACAGAATGAGTGGAAATATTTGCAAACCCTACATTTGACAAGGGTTTAGTATCTCTTATATATAATAAACACTTACAACTCAGAAAATAAAAGAAAACCTACCCAATTAAAAAGTGAGCAAAGGAATTGAATAAACATTTCTCTAAAGAAGATATACAAATGGCAAATAAGCACATGAAAACATGTTCCACATCATTAGTCATTAGGGAAATGCAAGTTGAAACCACAGTGAGATGTTACTTCACACACAGTAGGATGGCTATAATAAAGAAAACAGAAGAAAGCAAGTGTTGACAAGGATATGGAAGAATTGATACACTCATACATTGCTGGTATGTATGTTAAATATTGTATGTCTTGTGGAAAACCTTTTAGCTGTTCCTCAAAAAGTTAAACATAGCATGGTCATATGACTCAGCAATTCCACTCCTACATATGTACCCAGAATTGAAAACTGGTGTTCAAAGAAATAGTTGTAGACAAACGTTCATAGTAGCACTATTCACATTAGCAAAAATTGAAAACAATCCATATTTCCATCCACTAGTGAATGGATAAACAAAATGTAAATCCATACAGTGGAATATTATTCACCCATAAAAAGAATGAAATACTGATATATGGTACAACAAAGATGAACCTCAAATACTTTATGGTGAGTGAAAGAAGCCAGATACAAAAGTCCATATATGATTTCATTTATATATGAAATGTTCAGAATAGGTCAAATTAATAAAGACAAAGTAGATTACTGGTTGTCAGAGACTGGAGGGAAGGGGAAATAGGTAGTGACTGCTTAATGAGTATGAGGTATTTTGGAGGGGCAGTGATGAAAATGCTCTGAAATTAGACTGTGGTGATAATTCTACAACAATGTAAATGTTCTAAAAACCACTGATTTGTTGACTTTAAGATGGTAAAAATGGTGAAATTTATGTTATGTAAAGTTTACTTAAATAAACAAATGCACTGAGTATTCCTGCAATTAACAGAAAAGTAGTTTGGTTTTGTTTAGCTGATAGATCAAAGATTAATATATAGGATACTCTATATTCATCATCCTAAGTAGGATAAACACAAAGTAATATACATCCAGACACATCATAGAGAAATGTTGAAATCCTAAAACAAAGAGAAAATTTTGAATGGAGCAAGAGGAAAACAACTTGTCATGTACAATGTGTAACCCCAGTAACATTCATAGCTCTCTAGTAATCAGAAACAATGGAGGCCAGGAGACAGTGGAATGACATACTCAAAGTGCTGAAAGAAAAAAACCCATCAAACAGTAACCTTTATCTCTCAAAACTATCTCTTAAAAATGAAGGTGAAATAAAGACAGTCCTAGAAAACAAAGACTGAGAGAATTCACTGACAACAGACCCTCCTTATAAGAAATAATAAAGGAAATTCTTCAAGCTGAGAGCAAGTGTGATAGGCTGAATAATGGGCTCCCCAAATATGTCCATGTCCTAATTCCCAGAATCTGTTAATATGTTATCTTACATGGTAAGATACTTTGTATGTGTGATTAAGTTAATGATCTTGAGATGGGGAGATTATTCAGGAATATATGGGTAAGCCAGATATAATCACAAGAGTCCTTGTAAAAGGAAGTCAAGAAAGTCAAAGATAATAAGAAATGTGACAGTGGAAGCAAGAAGCTGCAGTAATATGAGGAAGGAGTAAAGAATCAAAGATACAAGCAGTCTTTAGAAGATAAAATAAAGGATTCTCTCCTGAATTCCAGAAGGAACAGAGCCCCCTGAAACCTTGATTTTAGAATTCTGATCTCCAGAAATATGAGAACAAATTTGTGTTGTTTTAAGTCACTAAATTTGTGGTAATTTGTTACAGCAGCAATAGGAAACTAACAAAACACATAAACACAGACACAATTCAAATTCACATTAAAAAAAAAGAGAGTGCAGTAAAAGTAATTATGTTAGCAATTCCAAAAGACAGTGTAAATATTTCCACTCCTTTCTTCTCTTAACTGATTTAAACAGCAATTGTATAAAACAATTGTTATATAATTGTATTGGTGATTCTATATAGAAATATATTTGGCAATAACAATGTAACGGAGGTGATTAAGGACAAAGTTTCATTTGAGTAGCTAAATGATACCAGACTGTAACTCAAATCCAGAGGAACAAATGAAGAGAACCAGAAATGATAAATAAGAAAGTTAATATAAGAAAGTATCAATATATACTTCTTTCTATCCTCAGCTTTTAAAAAGACATAAAAGTATATGATACAAGTTATAACAAAATATTGTTGTTTTTATAAAATACATAGATGCAATATGTATAACAATAATAGGACACAAAAGGAGACAAGAGAGCTGAGCTGCATAAGAGTATCATTTGTGTATCTCACTGGAATTAAGTTAATATAAATATAAAATGGATTTCCATAATTTCAGATGTATAAGCCCCAAAGCAAACACTGAGAAAATGAGTCAAAAATACAGTGCAGGGCTTCCCTGGTGGCGCAGTGGTTGAGAATCTGCCTGCCAATGCAGGGGACATGGGTTTGAGCCCTGGTCTGGGAAGATCCCACATGCCACGGAGCAACTGGGCCCGTAAGCCACAATTGCTGAGCCTGCGCGTCTGGAGCCTGTGCTCCACAACAAGAGAGGCCGCGATAGTGAGAGGCCCATGCACCGCGATGAAGAGTGGCCCCTGCTTGCCACAACTAGAGAAAGCCCTCGCACAGAAATGAAGACCTAACACAGAGAAAAAAAAAAAAAAAAGACTAATACTCTTAAAAAAAAAAGTAAAAAAAAAAAAATACAGTGCATAAAATGTTAAAGGAATTTAAATATTACATTAGAAAATATTTACCTAATACAAAATAGGTAAAGAAGTAAAGAAGAAAGAGGAACAAAAAAAGACTTGGGACATATAGAAAACAAAAAGTAAAATGGCAGAAGTGAATCCAACTATATCAAACTTAACATTAAATGCAAATAGATTAAACAATCCAATCAAAGGAGATTGTCAGGTTGAAAAAAAAAAAAGAACCTACTATATACTGTCTACAGTAGACACAATAGATTCAAGGATACAAATAGGTTGAAGATAAAGGACAGAAAAAGCCATATCATGCAAACAGCAGCCATAAGAAACCTGGAGTGGCTTTAAAACAAACAAAAAAACTGCTACTAAGATAAAGAGGGACATTCTATAATGATAAACAGGTCAATACATCGGGAAGATATTATAAACATATATACACTTAACAAGAGAGCTACAAAATACAGGAAGCAACCAGTGACAAAAATGAAGGAAAAAATGGACAATTTAATGATAATATTTGAGGTTTTCAATACTACGCTTTCAAAAATGGATAGAACAATTAGGCAGAATATCAACAAGGAAATAGAAGACTTGAACAACAGTGTAAATCAACTAGACATAACAGATATCTACAGAACAACAGAACTCTACTCAACAACGGTAGATAAACCCTTCTTCTCAAGTGCACATGGAACATTCTACAAGACCACAAAGTAGGGCATAAAATAAATCTCAGTGATTTTTAAGGAACTGAAATCATACAATGTATGTTCTTCAACCACAATGATATGAAATTAGAAATCAACAACAGAAATTTTGGAAATCCACAACTATGTGGGTTCTAAACAACACATTCCCAAATAACCAATGGACCAAAGAAGAAATCAGAAAGGAAATTAGAAGATACTTTGAGATGAGTGAAAATGAATACACAACATAACAAAACTAATGGAATTCAATGAAAGCAGTAATCAGAGGAAAATTTGTAACTGAAAATACCTATATTATAAAAGAAGAAAGATTTCAAGCCAATAACCTAACCTTCCAATTTAAGACACTGGAAAGAGAAGAGTAAAATAGCCTAAAGCAAGCAGAAGAAAGAAAATAATAAAGATTTTAGGGAAAATTAATGTAGAAAATTAATAGGGACCATCAATGACACCAAAAGTTGTTTCTTCGAAAAGATCAACTTAATTGACAAATTTTTAGCTAGACTTAGCAATTAAAGGAGAGAACAAAATCAGTAATAAAATGGAAAACGTTACTACCAATATTACAGAAATAAAATGATTATAAGGGAATATTATAAACTGTATTTCAGCAAGTTAATAACTTATATGAAGTGGAAAAATTACTAGAAAGTCAGAATGTACCAAAACTGACTCAAGGGAAAATAGAAATAGACCCATAAAAACTAAAGAGATTGAATTAGAAATTGAAAACTATCCACAAAGAAAAGCCCATGCCCATGACTTCTCTGGTGAATTCCACCAAACCTTTAAAGTGGAACTAGTATCAATCTTTACAAACTGTTCAAAAATATAAAAGAGCTAACACTTCCAAACTCATTCTATGAGGCCATTGTTACCCTGATACCAAAACAAGACAAAGGGATCTCAAGCAAAGGAAAACTGTAGACGAATATTCCATATGAATACAGAGGTAAACATTTTTGAAACAGTAGTAACAAGCTGAATCCAACAACATTAAAAAAGATAATAAACTATGACCAATGGGGATTTATTCCAGGAATGTAATGTTGGTTTATTGTATGAAAAAGCAATCAAGGTAATACAACACACTAATCGAATGAAGGAAAAAAAACGACATGATCATCTCAATTGATGCAGCAAAAGCATTTGATAAAATCCAGCATTCTTTCATGATTAAAACACACACACACACACACACACACACACACTCAACAAACTATAGAGAGGTGAACTTCCTCGACCTGACAAAGGATGTCAATGAAAAATCCACAGCTTATATCATATTCACTGCTGAAAGACGGAATGTGTTCTAGCTACAACTAGGAACAAGGATATATACCATTGCTATTCTTATTCAACTTTTTACTGTAGGCTCTAGGCAAGGCAGTTAGGCAAGAAAAAGAATTTAAAGGTGTCCAGATTAGAAAAGAAGGGGTAAAACTGTATTTGTAGATGACATGATCTTATATTTAGAATATCGTATGGAATCCAATAAAAACATATTAGAAGTAATAAACAATTTCAGCAAAGTTACAAGATACAAAAATCAACATATAAAAATCAATTTTATTTCTATACACTAGTAATAAAATCTGAAAGAAAATTCTATTTACAATGGCATGAAAAAGAATAAAATATTTAGGAATCAATTTAACAAAAAAGTGCAACACTTCTGAAAGAGGGGTCCAAGGTGATAGCATAGGAAGACCCTGAGGTCGCCTCCTCACATATAGAGCAATTCTTCCTGAAGAACAACTGTTTGATTGAACAGCTACTGCATAGAGAAGGATCACATAGAAATGGGTAGGAGAGATGGGAATATAGTATCCACGAGGACCCACCCCTGATGTAGAGACCTGTAGTAGGGAGGGATATTGCTGAGGGGCCTGGGCACAGACTCACCCACCTTGGGACACAGTGAAAAAACAGCAATTTAAAGGGTACCTAGACTATAAGGGAAGGAAATCTATGCACTAACCCTGGAACTTTGGCTGAATGGGCAGGGAACTGTTGGAACCTTCTCCAGGGTTGGAGGTATCAGTGAATGGCATTGTTTGAGTTCCCCAGGTACTCCCCCAGGCCCATGCCCACTCCAGCTCCAGCCATCCCACCAAGGCAGCCTCAGGTGAAGTATGCCCCCAGACACTCCCAGACCTGTGCCTGATCCAGCTCCAGCTGTTCTGCCATGGAGGCCTTGGTGCAACACTTCCTGAGACTGCCCCCAGCCAAGGCCCACCCCAGCCCCAGCTATCCTGCCAAGGTGGCCCCAATGTGGCACCCCCCAGGGAATTACCCTGGCCCAGGCCCACTCCATCTCCAGCCTTCCCACCAAGGTGGGACTCAGGAACAGCAGTCTCTGGGGACCACCACCAGCCCAGGCCCACTTCAGCTCAAGCCACCCTGCCAAGGCTGCCTCAGTTCAGCACTCCCCAGGGACTTCCCCTGGCTCATGCCCACTCCAGTTCTAACAGTTGGCCAAAGCTTCCAGGTGCAAGCAGATGGGAATATAGTATCCACGAGGACCCACCCCTGATGTAGAGACCTCTTTTTTCCTTTTTCCTCTTTTAGATTGGGGTTCTCTTTTACCTTGTTGATTCATTGCTGTTGATTCTTTTATATTTTTATTTTTCCTAATAAATCTTTTAATTTTCTAATTTTATTTTATTCTTTATACTTTGTTATTGTTCTCTCCTTTTGGCTTGTTCCCTGCCCTGCACTTGTTTTTTTTTTCTTTCTGTTTTCTGTTGTGGTTTTATTTTACCTTGTTGCAGTTGTTCAATTATAGTTTTATTTTTCCTAATATATTTTTTATCTTTCTAATTTTATTTTGTATTTTATTCTTTGATATTGTACTGCTCCTTTTTCCTTTCTTCCTTTTCTTTTTTTAAACCATACCACGAAACTTGTGGGACCTTGGTTACCAGGCCAGAGGTTGGGCCCAAGCTCTTGTGGTGGGAGCTCCGAGTCCAAACTGCTGGACTAACAGAGAACCTCAGACCCCAGGGAATACCAATTGGAATGAGGCCTCCCAGAGGTCCTCATCTCAGCACCAAGACTGGGCTCTACCCAACTGCCTGCAAACTCCAGTGCTGGAAGGCTCAGGCAAAACAACCAGTAAGACAGGAATACAGAACCACCCATCAAAAAAAAAAAAAAAAGGAGAAAAAAAATGAAATGACAAAAATATATGTTACAGGTGAAGGAGCAAGGTAAAAACCTAAAGAACAAATAAATGAAGATGAAATAGGCAACGTACCTGAAAAAGAATTCAGTGTAATGATAGTAAAGATGATCCAAAATCTCAGAAACAGAATGGAGAAAATACAAGAAACATTTAACAAGGATCTAGAAGAGCTAAAGAGAAAACAAACAGTGATGAACAACACAATTACTGAAATTAAAAATACAAGGAATCAATAGGAGAGTAACTGAGGCAGAAGAATGGATAAGTGAGCTGGAAGATAAAATGGTGGAAATAACTGCCAGGGAGCAGAATAAAGAAAAAAGAATGAAAAGCATTGAGGACAGTCTCAGAGATCTATGGGACAACATTAAACGCACCAACATTCGAATTATAGGGGTCTCAGAAGAAGAAGAGAAAAAGAAATGGTCTGAAAATATCTGAAGAGATTAGAGTCGAAAACTTCCCTAAAACAGGAAAGAAAATAGTCATTCAGGTCCAGGAAGCACAGAGAGTACCATACAAGATAAACCCAAAGAGAAACACAGAGACACATATTAATCAAACTATCAAAAATTAAATACAAAGAAAAATATTAAAAGAAGCAAGGGAAAAGCAACAAATAACATACAAGGGGATCACCATAAGGTTAACAGCTGATTTTTCAGCAGAAATGCTGCAAGCCAGAAGGGAGTGGCAGGACATATTTAAAGTGATGAAAGAGAAAAACCTACAACCAAGATTACTCTACCCAGCAAGGATCTCATTCAGATTTGAAGGAGAAATTAAAACCTTTACAGATAAGCAAAAGTTAAGAGAATTCAGCACCAACAAACCAGCTTAACAATAAATGCTAAAGGAACTACTCTAGGCAGGAAACACAAGAGAAGGAAAGGACCTACAAAAACAAACCCAAAACAATTAAGAAAATGGTAATAGGAACATACATATTGATAATTACCTTAAATGTAAATGGATTAAATGCTCCAACCAAAAGACATAGACTGGCTGAATGGATACAAAAACAAGACCTGTATATATGCTGTCTACAAGAGACCCACTTTAGACCTAGGGACACATACAGACTGAAAGTGAGGGGGTGGAAAAAGATATTCCATGCAAATGAAAATCAAAAGAAAGCTGGATTCTCTATGTATAGCATCATGTTATCTGCAAACAGTGACAGTTTTACTTCTTCTTTTCCAATTTGTATTCGTTTTGTTTCTTTTTCTTCTTTGATTGCCATGGCTAGGACTTCCAAAACTATGTTGAATAATAGTGGTGAGAGTGGACATCCTTGTCTTGTTCCTGATCTTAGAAGAAAAGCTTTCAGTTTTTCACCATTGAGAATGATGTTTGCTGTGTGTTTGTCGTATATCACCTTTATTATGTTGAGGTAGGTTCCCTCTATTCTCACTTTCTGGAGAGTTGTAATCATAAATTGGTGTTGAAATTTGGCAAAAGCTTTTTCTGCATCTACTGAGATGATCATATGGTTTTTATTCTTCAATTTTTTAATATGGTGTATCACATTGATTGATTTGTGTATATTGAAGAATCCTTGTATCCCTGAGATAAATCCCACTTGATTATGGTGTAAGATCCTGTTAATGTGTTGTTGGATTCTGTTTGCTAGTATTTTGTTGAGGAGTTTTGCATCTATATTCATCAGTGATATCGGTCTGTAATTTTCTTTTATTGTAGTATCTTTGTCTGGTTTTGGTATCAGGCTGATGGTGGCCTCATGGAATGAGTTTGGGAGTGTTCCTTCCTCTGTAATTTTTTGGAAGAGTTTGAGAAGGATGGGTGTTAGCTCTTCTCTAAATGTTTGATAGAATTCACCTGTGAAGCCATCTGGTCCTGCACTTTTGTTTGTTGGAAGATTTTTAATCACTGTTTCAATGTCATTACTTGTGATTGGTCTGTTCATATTTTCTATTTCTTCCTGGTTCAGTCTTGGAAGGTTGTGCTTTGCTAAGTATTTTTCTATTTCTTCCAGGTTGTCCATTTTACTGGTATAGAGTTGCTTGTAGTAGTCTCTTAGGATGCTTTGTATTTCTGTGGTGTCTGTTATAACTTCTCCTTTCTCAATTCTAATTTTACTGATTTGAGTCATCTCCCTCTTTTGCTTGATGAGTCTGGCTAAAGGTTTATCAATTTTGTTTATCCTCTCAAAGAACCAGCTTTTAGTTTTATTGATCTTTGCTATTGTTTTCTTTGTTTCTATTTCATTTATTTCTGCTCTGATCTTTATGATTTCGTTCCTTCTACTAACTTTGGGTTTTGTTTGTTCTTCTTTCTCCAGTTCCTTTCGTTGTAAGGTTATATTGTTTTTTTGAGATTTTTCTTGTTTCTTGAAGTAGGCTTCTATTACTATAAACTTCCCTCTTAGAACTGCTTTTGCTGCATCCCATACGTTTTGGATCATCGTGTTTTTGTTGTAATTTGTCTCTAGGTATTTTTTGACTTCCCCTTTGATTTCTTCAGTGATCTCTTGGTTAACAACCAGAAAACTACTAGAGCTAATCAATGAATTTGGTAAAGTTGCAGGATATAAAATTAATGCACAGAAATCTCTTGCATTCCTATACACGAATGATGAAAAATCTGAAAGAGAAATTAAGGAAACACTGCCATTTACCATTGCAACAAAAAGAATAAAATATCTAGGAATAAACCTACCTAGGGAGACAAAAGACCCATATGCAGAAAACTATAAGACACTGATGAAAGAAATTAAAGATGATACAAACAGATGGAGAGATATACCATGTTCTTGGATTGGAAGAATCAACATTGTGAAAATAACTATACTACCCAAAGCAATCTAAAGATTCAATGTAATCCCTATCAAATTACCAATGGCATTTTTTTACAGAACTAGAACAAAAAATTGCACAATTTATATGAAAACAGAAAAGACCCTGAATAGCCAAAGCAATCTTGAGAAAGAAACATGGAGCTGGAGGAATCAGGCTCCCTGACTTCAGAGTATACTGCAAAGCTACAGTAATCAAGACAGCATGGTACTGGCACAAAACCAGAAATATAGATCAATGGAACAGGATAGAAAGCCCAGAGATATACCCACTCACATATGGTCACCTTAACTTTGATAAAAGAGGCAAGAGTATACAATAGAAAACAGATAGCCTCTTCAATAAGTGGTGCTGGGAAACTGGACAGTTACATGTAAAAGAATGAAATTAGAACACTTGCTAACACCATACACAACAATAAACTCAAAATGGATTAAAGACCTAAATGAAGGCCAGACACTATAAAACTCAGAGGAAAACATAGGCAGAACACTCTATGACATAAATCACAGTAAGATCCTTTTTGACCCACCTCCTAGAGTAAGGAAAATTAAAACAAAAATAAACAAATGGGACCTAATTAAACTTAAAAGCTTTTGCACAGCAAAGGAAACCATAAACAACATGAAAAGACAACCCTCAGAATGGGAGAAAATATTTCCAAATGAAGCAACTGACAAAGGATTAATCTCCAGAATATACAAGCGGCTCATGCAGCTCAATATCAAAAAAACAAACAACCCAATCCAAAAATGGGCAGAAGGCTTAGACATTTCTCCAAAGAAGATATACAGATTGCCAACCAACGCATGAAAAGGTTCTTAATATCACTAATCATTAGAGAAATGCAAATCAAAACTACAATGAGGTATCACTTCACCCCGATCAGAATGGCCATCATCAAAAAATCTACAAACAATAAGTGCTGGAGAAGGTGTGGAGAAAAGGCAACCCTCTTGCACTGTTGGTGGGAATGTAAATTGATAGAGCCTCTATGGAGAAAGTATGGAATTTCCTTAAAAAACTAAAAACAGAACTACCATATGACCCAGCAATCCCACTACTGGGCATATACCCTGAGAAAACCATAATTCAAAAAGAGTCATGTACCACAGTGTTCATTGCAGCACTATTTACAATAGCCAGGACATGGAAGCAACTTGTGTCCATCGACAGATGAATGGATAAAGAAGATGTGGCACATATATACAATGGAATATTACTCAGCCATAAAAAGAAACGAAATTGAGTTATTTGTATTGAGGTGGTGGTCTGTCATACCATGTGAAGTAAGTCAGAAAGAGAAAAACAAATACTGTATGTTAATGCATATATATGGAATCTAAAAAAATGGTACTGATGAACCTAGTGCCATGGCAGGGATAAAGATGCAAATGTAGAGAACGTACTTGTGGACACTGGGGGAAGGGGAAGCTGGGACGAAGTGAGAGAGTAGCATTGACATATGTACACTACCAAATGTAAAATAGATAGCTAGCGGAAAGCTGCTGCATATCACAGGGAGATCAGCTCTGTGCTTTGTGACCACCTAGAGGGGTGGGATAGGGAGGATGGGAGCGAGACTCAAGAGGGAGGGGATATATGTATGCATATAGCTGATTCACCTTGTTATACAGCAGAAACTAACACCACATTGTAAAGCAATTATACTCCAATAAAGATGTTCAAAAAAAAAGAAAAAAATAAATAATGGTTTAAAACTTCCCTAATCTGGGGAAGGAAACAAACATACAGGTACAGGAAGCACTGAGAGTCCCAGTAAGATGAACCCAAAGAGATCCACACCAAGTCATATCACAATTAAAATGGCAGAAGTTAAAGATAAAGAGATAATCTTAAAGGCAGCAAAAGGAAAACAGCTAATCACATATAAGGGAAACCCAATAAGTCTATTAGCTTAATTTTCAGCAGAAATTTCACAGGCCATAATGAGGTTGCAGGATATATTTAAAATGCTGAAAGGGAAAAAAAATCTTACAACCTGGAATAATCTATTCAGTAAGGTTGTCATTCATAATTGAAGGACAGATAAAGATTTTTTCAGATGTACAAAAATTAGAGGAGTTCATCACTTCTAAACTGGACTTTTACGAAAATGTAAGGGACATCTTTAAGTGTAAAAGAAAAAGACACTACTAGAAATAAAATATATGAAAGAAAATATGTCACTGAAAAATACAAATATATAGGAAAGGCAGTTGATCAGCCACTTAAAAAGCTAGTATGAAGGTAAAGACAAAAGTAGTACGATCAACTATAACTAAAAATAGTTAAGGGCAAGACAAAATCAAAAGGTGTAAAATACACCATCAAAAACATAAAACGTGGGTTGGGGAATAAAAATGCAGTGCTGTTAGAATGCCTTCAAATTCAAGTGGTTGTTAGCTTAAAATAGATGGCTACATCTACAGGATGGTATATATGAATTTCATGGTAACCAGAAACCAAAAACCTACAATGAACACACAAAAAATAAAGAAGAATGAATATAAACATAACACTAAAAGAATAGATGACATGTTAGGCCACAAAAGAATTCTCAATCAATTTAAGAAGACTGAAATCATGTCAAGCATCTTTCTTGACCACAATGCTATGAGACTAGAAGTCAACTACAAGGAAAAAACAGGAAAAAACACAAATAAGTGTAGACTAAACAACATGCTGCTATACAAACAGTAGGTCAATGAAGAAATCAAAGTGGAAAAAAAAACTTTAGAAAATTGAAAATGGAGACACAACTGTCCAAAATCTATGGGATGCAGCAAAAGCAATTCTAAAAGGTAAGTTTATAGTAATACAGGCCTACCTCAAGAAAGAAGAATCTTAAATAAACAATCTAAATATACTTTTAAAGGAACTAGAAAAAGAAGAACAAGCAAAACAGAAAGTTAGTGGAAGGAGGGAAATAATAAAAAATCAGATTTGAAATAAATGAACTAGAAAGTAAAAACAATAGAAAGGATAAAAGAAACCAAGAGTTGGTTCTTTGAAAAGATCAACAAAATTGAGAAACCTTTAGCCAGGTGAGAGAGAGAGGGCACAAATAAATAAAATCACAACTGAAAGAGCAGAAGTTACAACCAACACGACAGAAATACAAAGAATCATAAAAGAATATTACAAACAATTATATGATACAAATTAGACAACCTAGAAAAAAATGGATAAATTCCTAGAAACATACAATGATTCCAAGAATGAATCATGAAGAAATAGATAATCTGAATAGACTGATTACTAGTAACAAAACTAAATCAGTAATTTTAAAACTGCCAAAAACCAAAAATCCAGGCCCAATTGGCTTCACAGGTGAATTCTATCAAACATTTAAGAAAGAATTAATATCTATCCTTCTCAAATTATTCCAAAAAATTGAAGAGGAAGGCAAGTTCCAAACTCACTTTATGAGGCTAACATTATCCTGATACCAAAACTAGACAAAGACACCACACACAAAAAATATTACAGGCCAATATCCCTAATGAACATAGATGCAACAATCCTCAACAAAATATTAGCAAACCAAATTCAACAACACATTAAAGGATCATATACCATGATCAAGTGGTATTTTTCCCAGAGATGCAAGGATGGTTCAAAATCCACAAATCAATCAACATTATACACCACATTAATAAAATAAAAAAAAAAACATACGACATCTTACTAGGTGCAGAAAAAGCTTTTGACAGAATTGAACATCTGGGACTTCCCTGGAGGTCCAGTGATTAGGGCTCAGTGCTTTCACTGCTGTGGCCCTGGGTTCAATACCTGGTCTGGGAAGTAAGATCCCACAAGCCACACAGTGCGACCAAAAAAAAAAAAAAAATTGAACATCCATTTATGACAAAATCTCTAAATAAAGTGGGTACAGAAGACATAATATAATAAAGGCCAAATATGACAAACTCACAGCTAACATCATACTCAATGGTGAAAAGCTGAAAGCTCTTCCTCTAAGATCAAGAACAAGACAAGGATGCCCACTCTCGCCACTTTTATTCAACATTGTATTGGAAGTTCTAGCCACAGCAGTCAGAGAAGAAAAAGAGTAAAGGAATCCAAGTTGGAAAGGAAGAAGTAAAACTGTCACTATTTGCAGATGACATGATATTATATATAGAAAACCCCTAAGACCAAAATACTATTAGAACATAAAAATGAATTCAGTAAAGTTGTAGGATAGAAAATTAATCACAGAAATCTGTTGCATTTCTAAACACTAACAATGAACTATTATAAAGAGAAAAGAAGAAAACAATCCTATTCACAATTACATCAAAAATAATAAAATACACAGGAATAAATTTAATGAGGAGGAGAAAGACCTGTACTCTGAAAACTATAAAAAACTGAGGAAAGAAGTTGAAGAAGCCACAAATAAATGGAAAGATACACTATGTTCATGGTTTGGAGTAATCAATATCATTAAAATGTCCATAACTACCCCAAAAAATCTACAGATTCAATGCAATCCCTATCAAAATACCAATGGCATTTTCACAAAACTAGAACAAATAATCCTAAAATTTGTATAGAACCACAAAAGACCCAGAATAGCCAAAGCAGAAAAAAAGAAGAACAAAACTGGAGGTACCATGCTCCCAGATTTGCAACTATACTACAATACCATAGTAATCAAAACAGTATGGTACTGGCACAAGGACAGGCACAGAGATCAATGGAACAGAATAGAGAGTCCAGAAATAAATCCACACTCATATGGTCAATTAATCTACAACAAAGGAGGCAAGAATATACAATGATAAAAAGACAGCCTCTGTAGTATATGGTGTTGGGAAAACTGGACAGCTACATACAAAAGAATGAAACTGAATGACTTTCTTACGCTATGTAAAAAAATAAACTGAAAATGAACTAAAGACTTAAATGTAAGACCAGAAGACTCCTAGAAGAAAACATAGGCAGTAAGCTCTCTAACATTGGTCTTATCAATATTTTTTTGGATATGTTTCCCCAGGCAAGGGCAAAAAAAGCAGAAATAAACAAATGAGACTACATCAAAATTAAAAGCTTTTGCACAGCAAAGGAAACCATAAACAAAACGAAAAGACAACCTACAGAAACAGAAAAAATATTTGCAAACAATACAACCAACAAGGGGTTAATATCCAAAATATGCAAGCAGCTCACAAAACTCAATATCAAAAAAACATACCAATCAAAAAATGAGCATAAGACCTAAATAGACATTTCTCCAAAGAAGACATACAGATGGCCCACAGGCACAAGAAGGGTGCTCAACATCACTAATCATCAGGATAATGCAAATCAAAACCACAATGAGATACCACCTCACACTTGTCAGAATGGCTATTGTCAAAGACAAGAAAGAAAAAATGTTGGCAAGTATGCAGTGAAAAAGGAACTTTCATGCAGTGTTGGTGGGAATGTAAATTGGTGAAACCCCTATGGGAAACAGTACAGAGGTTCCTCAAAAAAATTGAGACTAGAACCACCATATGATCCACATATTCCTCTTCTGGATACTTATCCAAAGAAAATGAAAACGCTAATTTGAAAAAATATAGGTACCATTATTTTCATTGCAGTATTATTTACAATAGCCAAGATATGGCAGAAACCTAAGTGTTCATCTATATGGATACAGAAGATGTGGTATATATATATATATATATATATATATATATATAATGGTATATTACTCATCCATAAAAAAGAATGAAGTCTTATTGTTACCAGAAGTGGGGTCTGGCTGCTTGCTGCTCAAAAGCCAATTAAGAGGCAAGGTTGATGGAATGGAAAGTTTGCTTTATTTTGGATGCTGGCAACCGGGGGTGTGTGGGGAGGGCGGGCGAGAGCTATTATAGGCTAAGGGAGGGGGCTGGATGCAGAAACAGCACAGTCAGCTCTGACAGTCATCTTGAAATTGGTCATCAGTGGTCTGACCAGCATCATCTTGATTTTTTTTTTAATGTTTTTTTTATTGTGGTAAAAGTCACATAATATAAAAGATACTATTTTAACCATATTTAACTGTACAGTTCAGTGGCACTAAGTACATTCACATTGTTGTGCAACTCTCACCATTATCCATTTCCCGAATTTTTCAACTTCCTAAACTGAAACGCTGTGCCCATTAAACACTAACTCCCCATTCCCCCTCTCCACCATCCCCACCTCCCAGCCCCTGGCATCTAGCAATGTACTGTCTGACTCTATGAATGTGACTATTTTAGGTACCTCATATAAGTGGAATCAAGCAGTATTTGTCTGCACCTAATGTATATTGGAATGCATTTTTAAGGTTAGCTTAATATAGGTCCAGCAAACAGATTGTACCTTCTGTTTTTCCCCCTGTGCTATACAGTAGGCTCTCACCAGCCATTTAATTCATACATAGTAGTGTACACACGTCAATCCCAATCTCCCAATCCATCCCACCCCCCACCCCCACTGGTGTACATTTGTTCTCTACACCTGTGTCTCTATTTCTGCTGTGCAAATAGGTTCATCTGTACCATTTTTCTAAATTCTACATGTATGTGTTAATATACGATATTTGGCTTTCTCTTTCTGACTTACTTCACTCTGTATGACAGTCTCTAGGTCCATCCACGTCTTTACAAATGGCACAGTTTTGTTCCTTTTTATGGCTGAGTAATATTCCACTGTACATATGTACCACATGTTCTTTATCTACTCCTCTGCTGATGGACATTTAGGTTGCTTTCATATCCTGATTATTATAAATGGTGATGCAATGAACATTGGGGTGCATGTATCTATTGGAATTATGGCTTTCTCCAGGTATATGCCCAGGAGTGGGATTCCTGGGTCATATGGTAGTTTTATTTTTAGTTTTTTAAGGAACCTCCATACTGTTCTCCATAGTGGCTGTATCAATTTACATTCCAGTCAAGAGTGTAAGAGGGTTCCCTTTTCTCCACACCCTCTACAGCATTTATTGTTTGTAGATTTTCCAGTGATGGCTATTCTGACCAGTTTGAGGTGATACCTCATTGTAACTTTGAATTGCATTTCTCTAATAATTAATGATGTTGAGCAACGTTTCATGTGCCTCTTGGCCATCTATATGTCTTCTTTGGGGAAATGTGTATTTAGGTCTTCCACCCATTTTTTGATTGGGTTGTTTTTTGTTATTTGTTTTTTGATATTGAGCTGCATGAACTGTTTGTATATTTTGGAGATTAATCCTTTGTCAGTTGCATTGTTTGCAAACATTTTCTCCCATTCTGAGGGTTGTCTTTTCATGTTGTTTATGGTTTCCTTTGCTGTGTAAAAGCTTTTAAGTTTAATTAGGTCCCATTTGTTTATTTTTGTTTTTATTTTCCTTACTCTAGGAGGTGTGTCAAAAAAGATCTTGCTGCGATTTATGTCAAAGATTGTTCTTCCTATGTTTTCCTCTAAGAGTTTTATAGTGTCTGGACTTACATTTAGGTCTTTAATTTATTTTGAGTTTATTTTTGTGTATGATGTTAGGGAGTGTTCTAAATTCATTCTTTTACATGTAACTGTCCAGTTTTCCCAGCAGCACTTATTGAAGAGACTGTCTTTTCTCCATGGTATATTCTTGCCTCCTTTGTCATAGATTAGGTGACCATAGGTGTGTGGGTTTATTTCTGGGCTTCCTATCCTGTTCTACTGATCTATATTTCTGTCTTTGTGCCAGTACCATACTGTCTTGATTACTGTAGCTTTGTAGTATACTCTGAAGTCAGGGAGCATGATTCCTTCAACTCTGTTCTTCTTTCTCAAGATTGTTTTGGCTATTCAGGGTCTTTTCTGTTTCCACACAAATTGTAAATATTTTTTGTTCTAATTCTGTGAAAAATGCCGTTGGTAATTTGATAGGGATAGCATTGAATCTGTAGATTGCCTTGGGTAGTATAGTTGTTTTCACAGTATTGATTCTTCCAATCCAAGAACATGGCATGTCTCTCCATCTGTTTGTATCATCTTTAATTTCTTTCACCAGTGTCTTATAGTTTTCTACATACAGGTCTTTTGTCTCCCTAGGTAGGTTTATTCCTCGGTATTTTATTCTTTTTGTTGCAGTGGTAAATGGGAGTGTTTCCTTAATTTCTCTTTCTGATCTTTCATTGCTAGTGTATAGGAATGCAAGAGATTTCTGTGCATTAATTTTGTATCCTGCAAATTTACCAAATTAGTTGATTAGCACCGGTAGTTTTCTGGTACCATCTTTAGGATTTTCTATGTATAGTATCATGTCATCTGCAAACAGTGACAGTTTTACTTCTTCTTTTCCAATTTGGATTCCTTTTATTTCTTTTCCTTCTCTGATTGCCTTGGCTAGGACTTCCAAAACTGTGTTGAATAATAGTGGTGAGAGTGGACATCCTTGTCTTGTTCCTGATCTTAGAGGAAATGCTTTCATTTTTTCACAATTGAGAATGATATTTGCTGTGGGTTTGTCATATATGACCTTTATCATGTTGAGGTAGTTTCCCTCTATTCTCACTTTCTGGAGAGTTGTAATCATAAATGGGTGTTGAAATTTGTCAAAAGCTTTTTCTGCACCTACTGAGATGATCATATGTTTTTTATTCTTTAGTTTGTTAATATGGTGTGTCACATTGATTGATTTGCATGTATTGAAGAATCCTTGCATCCCTGGGATAAATCCCACTTGATCATGGTATATGATAGTTTTAATGTGTTGTTGGATTAGGTTTGCTAGTATTTTGTTGAGGATTTTTGCATCTATGTTCATCACTGATATTGACCTGTAATTTTCTTTCTCTGTGGTATCTTTGGTTTTGGTATCAGGGTGATGGTGGCCTCATAAAATGAGCTTGCAGTGTTCCTTCTCTGCACGTTTTTGGAAGAGTTTGAGAAGGACGGGTGTTAGCTCTTCTTTGATAGAATTGGCCCGTGAAGCCATCTGGTCCTGGACTTTTGTTTGTTGGAAGATATATAAGCACAGTTTCAATTTCATTACTTGTGATTGGTCTGTTCATATTTTCTTTTTCTTCCTTGTTCAGTCTTGGAAGGTTATACCTTTCTAAGAATTTGTCCATTTCTTCCAGGTTGTCAATTTTTTTGGCATATAGTTGCTAGTAATAATCTCTTATGATCCTTTGTATTTCTGTGGTGTCAGTTGTAACTTCTCCTTTTTCATTTCTAATTTTATTGATTTGAGTCCTCTCCCTTTTTTTTTCTTGATGAGTCTGGCTAATGGCTTATCAATTTTGTTTATCTTCTGAAAGAACCAGCTTGTAGTTTCATTGATCTTTTGTATTGTTTTCTTCATCTCTATTTCATTTATTTCTGCTCTGATATTTATGATTTCTTTCCTTCTACTAACTTTGGATTGTTTTGGCTTTTCTTTCTCTAGTTGCTTTAGGTGTATAGTTAGGTTGTGTACTTGAGATTTTTCTTGTTTCTTGAGGTGGGATTGTATTGCTATGAACTTCCCTCTTAGAACTGCTTTTGCTGCATCCATAGGTTTTGGGTCATTGAGTTTTCATTGTCATTTGTTTCTAGGTATTTTTTGATTTCCTCTTTATTTCTCTAGTTATCTCTTGGTTATTTAGTAGCATATAGATTAGCCTTCATGTGTTTGTTTTCACAGTTTTTTTTCTTGTAATTGGTCTCTAATTTCATTAGAAATTAGAAATTTCTAAAATTAACATTGTGAAATTTCTAAATTAACATTGTGGTTGGAAAAGATGTTTGATACGATTTCAGTTTTCTTAAATTTACTGAGGTTTGATTTGTGACCCAAGATGTGATCTATTCTGGAGACTGTTCCATGTGCACTTGAGAACAAAGTGTATTCTGCTGTTTTTGGATGGAATGTCCTATTAATATCAATTAAGTCTTTCTGGTCTAATGTGTCATTTAAGGCCTGTGTTTCCTTTTTAATTTTCTGTCTGGATGATCTGTCCATTTGTGTAAGTGATGTGTTAAATTCCCCCACAATTATTGTGTTACTGTTGATTTCACTTTTATTGCTGTTAGCATTTGCCTTATGTATTTAAGTGCTCCTATGTTGGGTACATAAATAGTTATAATTGTTATATCTTCTTCTTCGATTGCTTCCTTGATCATTATGTAGTGTCCTTCCTTGTCTCTTGTAACAGTCTTTATTTTAAATTCTAGTTTGTCTGATACGAGTATTGCTACTCCAGCTTTCTTTTGATTTCCATTTGTATGGAATATCTTTTTCCATCCCCTCACTTTCAGTCTGTATGTGTCCCTAGGTCTGAAGTGGGTCTCTTGTAGACAGCATATATACGGTTCTTGTTTTTGTATCCATTCAGCCAGTCTGTGTCTTTTGGTTGGAACATTTAATCCATTTACATTTAAGGTAATTACTGATATGTATGTTCCTATTACCATTTTCTTAATTGTTTCGTGTTTGTTTTGGTAGGTCTTTTTCTTCTCTTGTGTTTCCCCCTTAGAAAAGTTCCTTTAGCATTTGTTGTAAAGCTGGTTTGGTGGTGCTGAATTGTCTTAGCTTTTGCTTGTCTGTAAAGCTTTTGATTTCTCCATTCAATCTGAATCATAGCTTTGCTTGGTAGAGTGACCTTGGTTGTAGGTTTTCCCTTTTCATCACTTCAACTATATTCTGCTATTTTCTTCTGGCCTGCAGAGTTTCTGCTGAAAAATCACATGATAACCTTATGGGGATTCCCTTGTATGTTATTTGTTGCTTTTCCCTTGCTGCTTTTAATATTTTTTTCTTTGAATTTAATTTTTGTTAGTTTGATTAATATGTGTGTCGGAATGTTTCTCATTGGGTTTATCCTGTATGGGAGTCTCTGCACTTCCTGGACTTGGGTGGCTATTTCCTTTCCCATGTTAGGGAAGTTTTCGACTATAATCTATTCAAATATTTTCTCAGACCCTTTCTCTTTCTCTTCTTCTGGGACCCCTATAATTCAAATATTGGTGTGTTTGATGTTGTCCCAGAGGTCTCTGAAACTGTTCTCATTTCTTTTCATTCTTTTTTCTTTATTCTGCTCCTCTGCAATTATTTCCACCATTTTATCTTCCAGCTCACTTATTCTTTCTTCTGCGTCAGGTATTCTGCTATTGATTCCTTCTAGTGTAGTTTTCATTCCGTTATTGTGTTGTTCATCACTGTTTGTTTGTTCTTTACTTCTTCTAGCTCCGTGTTAAATGTTTCTTGTATTTTTGCAATCCATGCCTCCATTCTATTTCTGAGAGTTTGAATCATCTTTAGTATCATTTCTCTGAATTCTTTTTCAGGTAGATTGCCTATTTCCTCTTCATTTATTTGGTCTTGTGGGTTTTTACCTTGCTCCTTTGTCTGTACCATATTTCTCTGTCATCTCATTTTTGTTGATGGGTGGGGCTGTGTTCCTGTCTTGCTGGTTGTTTGGCCTGAGGCGTCTAACACTGGACTTGCAGGCATTTGGGTGGAGCTGGGTCTTGGTGCTGAGATGAGGACCTCCAGGAGAGCTTACAACAATTAATATTCCCTGGGACCTGACTTTCTCTGTTAGTCCAGCAACTTGGACTCAGCGCTCCCACCACAGGGGCTCAGGCCCAACCCTGGGCCAGGGAACCAAGACCCCACAAGCTGCACGGTGTGGCAAACAAACAAACAAAACCAAAAACCTGACAACAAACAAAAAAAAGCAGAACAATAACAAATAATAAAAAAATAAAATAAAATTAGAAAAATAAAAATATATTAGAAAAAATAAAAATGAAACAACAAAAACAGAACAAAACAACAGCAACAGAAAAAGGAAAAAATTGAACAAACATAAATAAACAAAAATGAAGAGATAAAAAATAAATTAAAAAATAACAATTCCTTGGTGCATCCACTATCAGTGTCCTTGCCCCCAAAGTGAGCTACTTCCAACCCCTGCCTCCCCAGGAGGGCCTCCAAGACCTGCAGGTAGGTCTCTGGCCCTGCTTTGTCATCCCTACCTCTGCGTGTGTTCCTTTCACCAACATCTGCTGCTGAAACTGGCCTGGAGCACACATGCCCGTGCAGGCTGGCTGGGGCACAGGCTTCCACAGGAGTGTCCACAGCAGCTGGCACAGGTGGAGGAGGCTTTGGAGGGGAGTGGTGCTTGGCCCATCTGGACCCATGTGGGCAGAGGAGACTTTGTCAGTAGCGGCATGCAGGCCACTAGGATCTGTGCAGCCTACAGAGGCTTTGGGGGATGCAGTTCTCATGTCCACTTGGACCTGTGCAGCTAGAGGAGGCCTCGGTGGGGGTGGGGCTGAGGCCCAGGACCCATGCGGCTGGAGCAGGCTTTGTCAGGGGTGGCAGGTGGGCCTCCGAGACCTGCGTGGCCCTCGGAGGTTTTGGTGGGGGCGGGGCCCAGGCCCAGGACCCTAGCAGGCTCACCGGGGCTTGAGGGGCAGGTGAGCCTGCTCAGGTGCGTGCCCCTGCCACTGCACAAGGAGGCCAGGCTGGCGGGCAGGGAAGGGGACTGCAATAGTGGCTCTGCCCTTCGCACATCACTGAACAATGACACCCCACTTCCCTGGTGGCCCCGGCCTCCTCCGCCAACCTTCCTGGCTGTGGAGCCCTTCTTCCATGCTGCCTCAGGCCATCTTCTCACCATCAGCAGCCGTCCCCTCCCTGGGTCCACCCTCCACACCCCATTCTCCAGTACCCAGCCTTCCTCCCCACCAGGAGACACACGACCTAGCCTGGGGTGTGGAGGGCTGCGGCACAGACCACAGGCCCCACTCCATCCTGCCCCCTACAGACCAGTAGCTGCATTCCCTTCTGATCCCCAGAAAGTCCCCCTCTGTCCCCACCAATACCCCCTGCTGCGAGTGGGCCCCCCCCCTGAGTGCAGGAGCCTCTCCTCTCCCCTAGCCCCTTTCCAGGGGCGCCAGTCCTGTGCCATTTCCACCCCTCTTTACCCCCTCCTTCCTTCCCATGTCCCACCCGGTTGCACAGGGACCCCTCCTGTCCACTTAAGTGTCTGAGGTCCACAACTAGCACCCAGCAGGTGCTCCATGAGAACTTCTCTGATGCCCCCCTACTGTACCTGTGAGGAGACGTGAACTCTACATCCTCCTACTCCGCCATCTTGACTCCACCCCTTGATTGTTTTAAGTACAGTTAATCTTCAGTTCCAGGGTTGGTTTGTTCCCATTTCCTTGAGGCCAATTCTCATAATTGTGGTAGCTTATGTCATGATTACAGTCTGGTCGTCATGTAGTTAACTTCTCCACCTGGTGGAGGTTTCAGTATCTATAAGACAGATCACAGGATATGGTTCAGAATGTTATCTGTAGCCCTTGAGAAGGAACTAAATGTCCTTGACTATGCTTAATGACTAGACTATTATTATTTGGTCTCCTTTGACTGTTTTCCTTTGTTTCTGCATTTTCTCACTTCTCTGATTAAAAATATTCTTTGGTGAAAGTTTTTCCACGACAAAAGGCAGGCAGAGGACATGGGGGACAATGATCATAGGGTCCTGCTCCATTTCATTGTTGTTGGTGACAACATGAATCGATGGATGAGTGGATATAGAAGTTGGGGTATATATATACAATGAAATATTTTTCAGCCTTAAAAATTAAGGAAATCTAACTTTTGTGACAACATGAATAGACCTTGAAGGCATTATGTTAAGTGAAATGTCAGACAAAGACAAATACCGTATTATTTCACTTATTGTGGAATCTGATAAACAAAACAAATGAACAAACAAAACAAAACAGAAACAGACTTAGATACAGAGAAAAAATTGGTGGTTGCCAGAGGGGAAGAGGGGATGGGTGAAATAAGTGAAGGAAATTAAGAGGTACAAACTTCCAGCTGTAAAATAAGTAAGGCATGGGGATGTAATGTAGAGCATAGCAAATGTCATCAGTAATATTGTAACAACTTTGTATTGTTACAGACTGTAACTGGTCTTATTTTGATTATTTCACAGTGTATAAAATAATCAAATGACTATGTTGTACATGTGAAACTAATATAATATTGTGCATTAATTATATCAATAAAATAAAATAAA
Source organism: Balaenoptera musculus (assembly GCF_009873245.2). NCBI lineage: Eukaryota > Metazoa > Chordata > Mammalia > Artiodactyla > Balaenopteridae > Balaenoptera > Balaenoptera musculus. The sequence continues at coordinate 60,040,750 of NC_045806.1, read as the reverse complement.
ATAAAAAACTCTGCTCTGTGAATGCCCAGAGAATGAGAAGACAAGCCGCAGATTTAGAGAAAATATTTATAAAAGAATTATCTGATAAAGGACTATTATCCAAAATATACAAAGAACTCTTGAAACTCAATAATAAGAAAATGAACAACCCTCAGTAAAAAATTGGCAAAAGACCTGGACAGCTCACCCAAGAATATATACAGATGGCAAAGAAGCATATGAAAAGATCTTCCACATCATATGTCATCAGAGTAATACGAATTAAAAAAACGAGATACCACTATACACTTATTAGAATGGAATGCTGACAACACAAAATGCTGGTGGGCATAAGGAACCAAAGTAACTCTCATTCATTGCTGGTGAGAATGCAAAATCATACAGTTAGTTGGAAGACAGTTTGCCAATTTCTTACAAAACTAAGCAGTCTTACCAATGCAATCTAGCAATTTCATTCCTTGGTATTTACTCAAATAAGCTGAAAACTAATGTCCACTAAAAAACTCACATGTGGATGTTTATAGCAGCTTTATTCATAACAGCCAAAACTTGGAAGCAACCAAGATGTCCTTCAGTAGTTGAATTGATAAATAAACCATGGTACATCCAGAGGATGGAATGTTATTCAGTACTAAAAAGAAATGAGCTATCAAGCCATGAAATGACATGGAGGAAACTTAAATGTACATTACTAAGTGAAAGAAGTCAATCTGAAAAGGCCCACATACTGTATGATTCTAAGTTTATGACATTCTGGAAAAGGCAAAACCATGGAGACAGCAGAAAGATCAGCAGTTGCTGGAGTTGGGAGAGGAAGGGATAAATAGGCTGAGCACAGAGGTTTTTCAGGGCAGTGAAAATATTCTGTATGATACTATAATGATTGATACATGTCATTATAAATATGTATAACCCCACAGAATGTACACCAACAGTGAATCCTAAACTATGGACTTTGGATGATTATGATGTGTCAATATAGGTTCATCAGTTATAACTAATGTACCATTTTGTGGGTGATGTTGATAATGAGGGAGACTATGCATGTGTTGGAGTAGAGTGTATATGGGAAATCTCTGTTCTTTCCTCCTAATTTTGCTTTGAATGTAAAACTCTAAAAATAATCTTCAAAATGAAATTTAAAACAAGACAGTGAATTGTCTTAAAAATCTTATATGAGTTATAAATAGCATTGGAGTTGTGAGTATATGGCAAAAGTTTTGAGTATGGCACTTGGACAACTTAGAGTATGAACAACTACACTACAGACCTATGCAGTAAAGATTGTTGACTGTCCAGCCATAACTGTGAATTAAAGAATTGTTGCACCTACTGCAGGCATATACAGTATGGAATATCTTTTTGTCATTCCTTCACCTTGAGCCTACGAGTGTTCTTAAAGCAAAGTGGATCTCCTATAGGCAGCATGTAGTTTAAAATCGTTTCTATCCACTAAGCCACTGTATGTCTTTGGATTGGAGGGTATAAGCTATTTACATGTAGAGTAATTATTGATAGATAAGGACTTACTAATGTCATCTTACTAATAGTTTTCTGGTTGTTTTATAGTTCTATTGTTCCTTCCTTCCTCTTGTGCTGTATTCCTTTGTGAATTGATGATTTTGTGTAGTTGTGTGCTTTGAGTCCCTTCATCTTTTGAGTAGCTACTCAAGTGTTTTGCTTTGTGGTTACTATGAGGTTTACATTATATATATATAACAGTATATTTTAAGCTGACAACAACTTAACTTCAATTGCATAAAAACTCTACCCTTTCTCTCCCTCCTTTTATGTTTAAAAATTTTTTAATACAATTTTTAGAGGTTACACTCCAGTTACAATTATTACAAAATATTGGTTATATTCCCCGTGTTGTACATCTTTTTAAAAAATTAATTAATTAATTTATTTATTTTTGGCTGCGTTGGGTCTTCGGTGCTGTGCATGGGCTACTCTTCATTGTGGTGCACGGGCTTCTCATTGTGGTGGCTTCTCTTGTTGCAGAGCACAGGCTCTAGGCACACAGGCTTCAGTAGTTGTGGTGTGCGAGCTCAGTAGTTGTGGCTTGAGGGCTTAGTTGCTCCACGGCATGTGGGATCTTCCCAGACCACGGCTCGAACCCGTGTCCCCTGCATTGGCAGGCAGATTCTTAACAACTGCGCCACTAGGGAAGCCCTACAATACATCTTTGTAGCTTATCTTACACTCAACAGTTTGTACCTGTACATTCTCCACCCCTATATTGCCCTTCCCCCTCCACTGGTAATGACTAGTTTGTTCTCTATATCTGTGAGTCTGCTTTGTTTTTGTTATATTCACTAGTTTGTTGTAGTTTTTAGATTCCACATATAAATATTACACCATATTTGTCTTTCTCTGTCTGACATTTCACTTAGCATAATGCCCTCCAAGTCCATCCATGTTGCTGCAAAAAAAGAAGATTACAGGCCAATATCGCTGATGAACATAGATGCAAAAATCCTCAACAAAATATTAGCAAATTGAATCCAACAATACATTACAAGGATTATACACCATGACCAAGTGGGATTTATCCCAGGGACACAAGGATTTTTCAATATCTGTAAATCAATCAATGTGATAAAACACATGAACACATTGAAGAATAAAAACTATATGATCATTTCAACAGATGCAGAAAAAGCTTTTGACAAAATTCAACATCCATTTATGATAAAAACTCTAAACAAGGTGGGTGCAGAAGACACAACTCAACATAATAAAGGCTAAATATGACAAACCCACAGCTAACATCATACTCAATGTGAAAAGCTTAAAGCTTTTCTTCTATGATCAAGAACAAGACAAGGATGTCCACTCTTGCCACTTATATTCAACATAATATTGGAAGTCCTATCCATAGCAATCAGAGAAGAAAATGAAGTAAAGGTATCCAAATTGGAAAGGAAGAAGTAAAATTTTCACTGTTTGCAGATGACATGACACTATGCATAGAAAATCCTAAAGATGCCACCAGAAAACTAGTAGAGCTCATTAATAAATTCAGTAAAGTTGCAGGATACAAAATATACAAAAATCTGTTGCATTTCTATACACTAACAATGAACTATCAGAAAGAGAAATTAAAGAAACAATCTCATTTACCATTGCATCAAAAAGAATAAAACACTTAGGAATAAATCTACCTAAGGAGGTAAAATACCTGAACTCAGAAAACTATAAGAGGTTGATGAAATAAATTGAATATGACACAAACAAATGGAAAGATATAATGTGTTCTTGAACTGGAAGAATTAATATTGTTAAAATGACCATACTACCCAAGGCAATCTATAGATTCAATGCAAACCCTATCAAAGTACCAATGGTATTTTTCACGCACCTAGAATAAAAAATTTTAAAATTTGTATGGAAACAGAAAAGATCCCAAATAGCCAAAACTATCTTGAGGAAAAAGAACAGAGTAGAAGGAATCATGCTCCCTGATTTCAGACTATACTACAAAGCTACAGTCATCAAAACAGTATGGTACAGGCACAAAAACAGACACATAGATAATTGGAACAGAATAGAAAGCCCAGAAATAAACCCATACACTTATGGTCAATTAATCTACAGCAAAGAAAGCAAGAATATACAATGGAGAAAAGACAGTCTCTTCAATAAGTGGTGCTAGGAAAACTGGACAGCTACATGTAAAAGAATGAAATTAGAACATTCTGTAACACCCTACACAAAAATAAAGTCAAAATGGATTAAAGACCTAAATGTAAGACCGATACTATAAAACTCCTAGAGGAAAACATAGGCAGAATGCTCTTTGACATAAATCGCAGCAGTATTTTCTTTTTTTTTTGATCTGTCTCCCAAAATAAAGGAAATAAAAGCAAAAATATACAAATGGGACCTAATTAAAGTTAAAAGCCTCTGCACAGTAAAGGAAACCATAAACAAAATGAAGACGACCTGCTGAATGGGAGAAAATATTTGCAAATGATATGAATGATAAAGGAATACTATCCAACATATATAAAGAGCTCATACAACTCAACATCATAAAAACATGCAACCGTATTAAAAAATAAGCAGAAGACCCAAATAGACATTTTTCCAAAGAGGACATGCAGAAGGCCAACAGACACATGAAAGGATGCTCAACATCTTTCTTTAATCATCAGGGAAATGCAGATCAAAACCACAGTGAGATATCACCTCACACCTATCAGAATGGCTGTCATCAAAACACAAATAACACAAATAACAAATGTTGGTGAGGATGTGGAGAAAAGGGAACTGTTGTACACTGTTTGTGGGAATGTAAATTGGTGCAGCCACTATGGAAAACACTATGGAGGTTTCTCAAAAAACTAAAAATAGAAAAGATACATACACTTCAATGTTCATAGCTGCATTATTTACAATTGGCAAGAGATGGAAGAAACCTAAGCGTACACCAACAGATGAATGGATAAAGAAGATTGGTATATATAGAATGGAATACTACTCAGCCATAAAAAAGAATAAAATTTTGCCTCCTTTTGTGTTTTTCATGTCACAATTTATCTCTTTTTCTATTGTGTATTTATTAACAAATAATTATAGGTATAACTATTTTTAATACTTCATCCCTTAATCTTATTAGTAATATTTAAGTGGTTAACACACTTCTATATTACAGTATTAAGATATTCTGAATTTGACTATATACTTACATTTACCAGTGCATTTTATATTTTTTATATGGTTTCATGTTACTAATTAGCATACTTTAATTTCAGCTAGAAGAACTCCTTTCAGCATTTCTTATAAAAAAGTTCTAGTGGCTATGAACTCCCTTAGCTTCTGTTTATCTGGAAATATCTTTATCTCTTCTTCATTTCTTCATGACAAAAGACAACTTTGCCAGTTAAAGTTTTTTTTTAGACATTTTTTTTCTTTCAGCACTTTGAATATAGCATCCTATTTTCTCCTGGCTTGAGAAATTTGCTGATAGCTTTATGGGGGTTCCTGTGTAAGTGATAAGCTTCTTTTCCTTTGATGATTTTAAGATTCTCCTTGTGTTTGATTCTTGACAGTTTTATCGCAAAGTGTCTTGGAGAAGATCTTCTTGAGTTGTGTTTGTTTGGGGACCTATTAGCTTCACAAACTTGGGTGTCCAAATCTCTCCCCAAATTTGAGATGTTTTCAGCCATTATTTCTTTAAATAAGCTTTCTGTTCCTTTTCCTTCTCTTTTCCTTCTGGGACTCCAATAATTTTCTCATTGCTTATTTTCATTATAGTGCATGGTTTACATAGGCTTTCTTTACTTTTTTTTTCATTCTTTTTTTCTTTATCTTCTCTGGCTGGGTTATTTGAAGAGTCTGTCTGCTACTTCACAGATTTTTTTTCTTCCTCTTGATCTGTTCTGATTTTGATGCTCTCTATTGCATTTTTCATTTTATTCACCATATTTGTCAGTTCCAGAATTTCTGTTTGGTTCTTTCTTTTTTAAATGATTTCTATCTCTTTGTTAAATTTCTTATTTTGTCTGTGTGTTATTTTCGTGATTTTGTTGAATTGTCTGTGCTTTCTTGTAGCTCACTGAGTTTCCTTAAAACAGCTATTTTGAATTCTTTATGAGGTAAATTGACTATCTCTATGTCTTTGGGGTTGATTATTGGAAAAATATTGTGATCCTTTAGTGGTGTCATGTTTCCTTGATTTTATGTGTTCCTTGAAGTCTTGCATTGCTATCTTTGCATTTAAAGTAGCAGTCACCTCCTCCAGTCTTTACTAACTGACTTCAGGAGAGAAATACCTTCTGTCATCTTATTAGCAATTCTAAGGCTTTCTCAGACCTTCTATGAATACAGCTGCTTTGTGCCTCTTGCTCCCTCTTGTGGCAGAATTCTTAAGCTTGTACGCCTTCTCTCAATCCTGCAATGCACCAGTCCAAGTTCTGGCAGCCTCCCTTTTGCTTTCCCAAGGGTGGTACTAAATGCCCGGATTGTGATCTCTCCCTGGCCTGCAGTTTGGACCAGCTTTCTGTACATGCTCACTAGCCATCTGCGAAAATTCACTCTTGCTGCCACTGGGAGCGCTCAGAGGGGGTCAGCCATGAGGTGGAGGGTGATGTGGGTGAGGTACATAAAACACTGGGATGACCTTCAGCTATCTGGGGAGATCTACACATGACAAGTCTCAGGGGCTCATTTGAGGGCCTCCCAGTGTAGTCCATGATGTCATTATTAGGATTCTGTTCCTTTGATACTTTCCAAACACTGGCTGCTGTTCTCCCAGCTGCTCACTGCCCCTTAGTTGTCCAGCTCACAACTCAGGACTCTAGATGGAATGAGAGAGAAATGTCAGTGTTCTTTGGCAGTGTTCTGCACAACTGGAGAAGTCACGCACTCACACACTCTCACTTTTCCCTGCAGGAGAAATCATGAGCCAAGGACTCTCTTGGCATTGAACACTGGTAAAGTCAATGTGTTCCTCACCCTCTCCAATGCATATAATCTCTGATTTTTTTCTCCAAAAGTGTGCTGGGACTTCTCCACTGGACTTCCACAAAGGCTCTCTCATTTGTGGGTGATAATCTAAGTCTGTTTGTTCTCCAGGGGCTCCCAGACAATGGCCTAGAGGGGCTGGAGTTGGTTCATGGTGCATTTCAGGGTCCACAGATGGGACCAAGTACTGTATGGCTATTATCTGACATATGGGTGGGAAATATTCCTCCTGGGCCCTTAGATATCGGGTGCTGGATCCCACAGCTCCCACAAAGGTACTTTTGTCCATAGATGGATGCCAAATTGCTGTTGCTGAGGGAGGTATACAAGTGAAGGACATTTTTTTTCCTTCCAGTTTTATTGAGATATAATTGACATAAAGCACTGTATAAGGAGTACAGCATAATGATTTGACTTATATATATCATGAAATGATTATCACAATAACTTTAGTAAATATCCATCATCTGATATAGATGCAAAGTTAAAGAAATTAAAAAAAATTTTTCTTGTGATGAGAACTCTTAGGATTTACTCTCTTAACAACTTTCATATATATCACACAGCAGTGTTAATTGTATTTATCATGTTGTGTATTACATCTGTAGTACTTATTTATCTTATAACTGGAAGTTTGTACCTTTTGAATGCCTTTATCCAATTCCCCCTCCCTCCACCCCCTCCTTTGGTAACCACAAAGCTGATCTCTTTTTCTATGAGTTAGTTTGTTTTTGAAGTACAATTGACCTACAACACTATGTTAGTTCCTGTTACACAACATAGTGATTGGTTATTTCTGTACATTTCAAAATGATAAGTCTAGTTATGATATGTCACCATACAAAGATATTACATAGTTATTGACTATATTCCCCACACTGTACATTTCATACTCATTTATTTTGCAACTGGAAGTTTGTACCTCTTAATCTCCCTCCCCTATTTCTTTCTTCTCCCCATGCCCCTCCCCTCTGGCCACTACCTGTTTGTTCTCTGTATCTATGGCTCTGTTTCTGTTTTGTTATGTTTTCATTTGTTTTGTTTAAAGTTCACATACAAGTGAGATCATACAGTATTTGTCTTCCTCTGTCTGACTTATTTCACTTAGCATAACACCCTCTAGGTCCATCCATGTCGTTGCAAATGGCAAGGTTTCATTCTTTTTTATGGCGAGTAATAATCCATTGTATATATATACACCACATCTTATTCAGCCATCTCCCTGTCATCACTCCCACTTCTTTCCCTTTAAATTACTTTGATGGACTTTCTCTGGTCCTAGGTTTTTTCTTCATGTCCCTCTTCAAAGTATGACAGTTCCAATTGCTTGGGTTCTTACTAGGCCAAGGAGTTCTTGGTTGTTTTAACATTACCAGCCACAGTGTAAATAAGGAGGAATGAAAGCATTAGTTTATGCCATATCTACACTAGACATCAAGGCAACTGAACTGACCCACTATGGGAATCAAAGATTTAGCACCCGTTAGGATCTATGATATCATCTAATTTAATTTTCACATTTGACTTACAGGAAATAGAAGGGAAAAAAGGGTTCTCTCCCAGACCATTCTGGACTACTAATAGAACTCAGGTCTTCTGTCTCCCAACCCAGTGCTCTTTTAATTATATATTGCTTATAAATATATTTCTTAAATTTATCAAATACATGCATGGCAAGAATCTGACTGCCATTTTGAAAAAGGAAAATCTAGTCTTTGGCATTGCTGTACCCAGGGGCTCTCACTGGGAGATTATCCTATATTCTGGGCTTCCCCCCCCCCCATAATTTATTAATATGTCTTTACCCTGAGCTCAGTTCTTCAGAGCTCTGTCTGCTGCTTTCCCAGGTGACAGCAGGTGTGTTAATAGCCCACCCTCTATTCCTTGCTATATAATTGAACCTTCTGGCAAGAGTGCCCTAACCTAGAAGAATGATTAATAGTATAAACTTTAGGCACTGTGGCAGGTAAGCTAGAGGGATGTTTAGGGATGATGCACCCTGCAATCGTTCTCAAATCATACTATGTGTAGTGATGTCAAGTTTTTTCACGTTCAGGGTCAGAACTTATAATATTAGAGGTATAGAAAAAGGATCTTTGCAGTTGATAGAGACATGTCATTCGCCAACCTTATCAGTCTTTCTCTTTATGGCTGTAGGCATAAGAAGAATGAAAAATGATAGACTATTTAGCAGATTTTGGGACATCTCATAGAGGTGTGGAGAAAAGGGAAACTTCGTACACTGTTGTGGGAATGTAAATTGGTGCAGCCAGTATGGAAAACAGTATGGAGCTTCCTTAAAAAACTAAAAATAGAATTACCATATGACCCAGCCGTCCCACTACTGGGCATATACCCAGAGAAAACCATAATTCAAAAAGACACATGCACCCCAGTGTTTATTGCAGCACTATTTACAGTAGCCAGGACATGGAAGCAACCTAAATGTCCATCAACAGAAGGATGGATAAAGAAGGTGTGGTACATATATACAATGGAATATTACTCAGCCATAAAAAGGAATGGAATTGGGTCATTTGTAGAGATGTGGATGGACCTAGAGACTGTCATACAGAGACACTCTTGTATTTCCCAGACAAGAGAAATAAAGACTGGATTCCCAGCTATCTCAGAGTTCTGCTTGTTGATTGGCTTCACTCCTGCCCTCTGCCTCCTACCAAGTGACTCAGTTCTAGTCCAAACTGCTTAAAACATTAAAAAAATCACACAACAAAAGTAGAATGCAAAGTTGATCTCAGGAATAATGTTTTTGCTATTTAATCTACTTTATTGTGCGTATATATAAAATATAGAAATGTGTACATGTGTATACTCATAAGCAGTATATGATGTCAGAATAGCATAGTGGTTAAGAACATAGGCTTAAACAAAACAGTGTAGGAAGAATGCTTAATGCTGAACCTGGCACATATTAAATGCTTACTAAATACCGACTGAATAAATGAAAGAATGAAATAACGAAGTGTGCCACCTTAGAAGTTAGCTCCCGGAAGGTAGAGATCACATGCTGTGTAGACATGGCAGGGGCCATGCACATGACAGGTGTACAAAGAATGGCAAAAGAACCTGAGGAGAGCCCCTAAGTAAAATGAACTAAGACCCACTACCTTGGTGGAGTTTTGAATGGTCAACATGTTTAATATAAGCAGTGTAGACAATCCTGATGAAAGAATTGGATTAACGTACCGATCAGAAGGCATAGATTGTGAAATTACTCTTCACTAGAAACAAAAATATTGTGATTTGATATCTTCCCAGCTCTTTTGCATAATTGTTAGTCCTAACAATTATCTTAGGTGTAATTATTCCTGTCACACCAAGGTTAAAAGAGTTAAACTACTTTCCCAAGATTGTCTAGATGGAAATGGCAGGCAGGAAGCATAAGGCCAGGTCTACAATAAATATAATATAAATCCAATGTTTCTTTCTCTGAATCATGACAGCCTTCCTACAATTGGTAAAGCGGTAAGAGGCAGCAATTTCAAGGGAGTGAGAACGCTATAGGAACACAGAATATGGCGAATAATTTGTGACTAAAGTCTCTTTCATAAAGTCAAATTTAAAAAGCTGTCAAGGGAAGCAGTAGGCAAACATGGCGATCGAAGCCTGTGGTCGATGTTTGAGAGGGATTAGGCAGCTTGCTTTCCCATCTGACTGCTGAAAGAAGGGAGGGGAGATAATTCTAGACTGTCACAAATTGTATTTGCTGATGCTTTTCATTGAGCTATCAGAGGTCTGTAAATAATAGAATTTGAGAGCTGGTGGCTTCCTTCAAGGGATAAGTCCACTAGCACTGACTTTTAGGGACAGCTCTGCAGGGCTGAGGATGGTGTTCCACGTGCCCTCGATTGGAGGAGCAAGGATCCTCTGTTTTATTTGTAGCTGCTGGGGATGCTAGTTTGATCCTTCCAATTTTCACCAGTACCCCACCTCAATTAGCACCTCTAAGTGTGTGTGTGTATTAATAAGTAGTGTGTCTATATTAATTCCTGCTCTTAATTCTCCCCATCTATCCAGAGGAAGACAGAAATACTCAGTTTCTGTGTGTCATATCTCTCATGCCTCTCCTAAAGCAATTTTGAAATATATACCAAGAGCTATAAAGACTTCAACCCTTTCACCCAATAATCAATTTGTAAAAATATATCCAAAGGAAATGATCAGATTCTGGTAAAGATTTATGTATAAAGATGCTGATGAAGTCATTATTTATAATAGCAAAACACTGAAAACAGACTAAATACCAAAGCAAAATGACTAAATTATGGCATATTCAAACATTGTTCTGCTGTTAGTTTCAAAGATTATGTATTGACATGGGAAACTATGAAAGTGCAAAAGCAGCATACAATATACAATATAATTAAAACTGTAAAAAATGCACTATACACACATATAAAAATGTTATGCAATTTAAAGATATTAAAATGGTAGGGTAGCATATGGTAAAATTATGGGAGATTTTAATTTTATTCTTCATACTTCTATTTCATATATTTTCTAGTGGAAGCAAGTATTTTTATAATAAAGAAAAAGTTATCTTAATGGCCATACTTTCCATCCATCAGACCCTAATACAGATCCTTATTAAATCATAAACTGACAGTTCTGGTTGCATTATCTAAACATATTGAGTCTAACTTATTTTTGAAATGTCTTTTTTTAAAAAAATTAATATCATTTTGGGCCAATATAGTGTGAGAAAAAAACAATCAGGAGTCCTATCTAAATAACAATACATAGGACAGGTTTTATAGATTCCTACCTAGAGTTCTTAACATGGTGTTATCACCTTGGGCAATATTACTCTTGAGAGATAACAAGGCAGGTGCTGCTTTGGATGGATGACCAAATTTTGTTGAAAGTTATGAAGTAAAGATCAGTTCTAAAATAACATGTTGGTCCTCCCTGCTTGTGGCTGTGTTTCACTAGATGGGGTCTTTGATGCCACTATTGTACTTGGAAGTGTGACCAGTTTTATTAACACCATCAATTCATCATCATATACAGACCTTAAAAGGCAAATAATTTGAAATATACCAATGTTACAAAATCACCTCATGGACACTCAGAATGTCAGAATTAAATGAGGCTTTACAGATTGTCTAGTTTATGGAATCATTAAATCAAGTGTCCATTATCACCAGGTAACATCAATGAATGCAGTAGGTGTCAATGGAAAAAAATGCACAACCTAAAAGTTGAGAATTATGTTTTATTTGGTGGACAAAACTGAGGTCTTAAACCCAGAAGACAGGCTCTCAGAGAGCTCTGAGGGACTGATCTGAAGAGGTAAGGGAGGAGCCAGGATATATAGGAGTTTTGCGATAAAAACCAGGTAGTCAGAACATCAAAAGATTAGTTAATTAAAGAAAGCCGGACATCTCAAGTTAATGAATTTAGCGTTTTTCTATATGAGTAGATGCAAGAGTCTGGGCTCATTGAAATCATTCTTTTGATAAGCAGTATCCTGCTTTTCTCCATCTTGAATCCCCTCAGGGTGCACAGTTGGGGGGGGCTGCAGTGGTTGCTGGTTTGATGGCTGCAACACCCTTTGTTTACTGATATGACAGTTTTAACCCGCATAGGTCATTTGTAAGAAAATACTTCCTTTCCACAAAAAAGGCACTCTCTCCATCCCCCACCCCACCAAATATTAAAAAATAATACACGTAGCTATCATGGTCTGTATTTTTTCCATAATTTTGAAAGAGATATGGGTTCAAGAAATATATTGCTTCCTTTCTAACTATACCATAAGACAAACAAAATAACCTGAGTTTCAGGGAGACAAGAGGGAATAGTAATGACATTGGAAAAACAGAAAATAAATGCACCAACCTCACACCAGTCAGAATGGCCATCATCAAAAAGAATAGATGCTGGAGAGGGTGTGGAGAAAAGGGAACCCTCCTACACTGTTGGCAGGAATGTAAATCGGTGCAGCCACTATGGAAAACAGTATGGAGGTTCCTTAAAAAACTAAAAATAGACTTACCATATGATCCATCAATCCCACTCCTGGGGATATATCCAGAGAAAACTCTAATTCGAAAAGAAACATGCACCCCAGTGTTCATTGCAGCACTATTTACAATAGCCAAGACACGGAAGAAATTTAAGTGTCCATCGACAGATGAATGGATAAAGATGTGGTGTATATATATATATATATATATATATATACACAGTGGAATATTAGCCATAAAAAGAATGAAATAATGCCATTTGCAGCAACATGGATGGACCTAGAGATTATCATACTAAGTGAAGTCAGACAAATATATCACTTATATGTGGAATCTAAAAAAATGATATAAATGAACTTACTTATAAAACAGAAACAGACTCACAGACATAGAAAACAAACTTATGGTTACCAAAGGGGAAAGGGGGGGAGGGATAAATTAGGAGCTTGGGATTAACAGATACACACACAATAAATATAAAATAGAAAAACACCAAGGTCCTACTGTATAGCACAGGGAACTATATTCAGTATCTTGTAATAACCTATAATGGAAAAGAATCTGAAAAAGAATATATATATATATAATAAAATAAAAAGAATATATATATATATAACTGACTCACTTTGCTTACACCAGAAACTAATACCACATTGTAAATCAACTATACTTTAAAAAAAAGAAAAAAATAAACCAAAACACAAATTGATAGCATTGCATTGTGTGAGTGTACAGAAATTTACTTACCTGGTACCTCTTAATGGCTATATTTTCCAAATGTTCTGTTATTATAATGAGTAATGCTGATGTCAATATTCTTATTATACATGTATTTGCACAAATGTTCTCCACACCCATTTGTTGGCATTGTCTTTGTTTGTGGTATGTGTAAAGATCAATTTTGCTTCAACTCTACGTGGTCAAGTTTATCACTTCCCCCCGCACTCCCCCCCCACAAAAAAAGTAAGAAAATAAATGCTCCATCAAAAAGGGGCAAGTTGCTACTCAGCTCTTGCTGATTGTTCACATGTGGAATTTCTCAAGGGAAGCCAGAAATCTGGATTTCTATGTGAAGTCTCTTAAATGCTGGCAACTAATTCAAAATGTGTGAAAAAAATTCTGCAGGTCAAAAAGACACGTGTGTCTGAGGACTGGTTATAGCTTAGTTTGCAACCTTGATCTAACCCAACCTCTTACCTTCGAGATGATGGATAAAATGAGGCTCACTGAGTGTCCTGATTTTTGCTAGAGGTCACTCAGGTGATAGAACAGGGATTACAACTCAGATTTATGGTAATTACAACTGAAGAATTCTCTATCTCCCAGAGAATTTCCTACATTTAGGTAAGTGAAGCATCCCATAAAGTGGTAAATGTTATTTAGTGAGAGATTTAAAGGCATCTGGCTTCTGCCCTCAATAATATTAAATGCAATGTAAAAGTATTTCCTACATAGCATATCCTACTCCACATCCAAGAAGTTATCAATGAAAAGTATAGATTTTTATCCATCCACATAGTAAAGTTTCAAAAAAGAATTTTAAAACAAAACATGAAACTTCTCTGTAGGTTTAAGTGTGTCATCTCTGCTTTAACATTTTGAAATTTAAAGTCTTTTTGAAATATTCAGTACAATTACCAAAGATATTGGGAAACATCAAACAGTTTTTCTTATTATGTTACATTTGCTGTTTTGCTAAATTTGCAAAAGTTTGGGATAAGTTTTTTAAAAAACTAATATTATTGCATGTTAATCACCTTGAGTAATAATAACTCAAGTAGAATGTTAACACTTGAGTGTCTTATATAGTCTGCTAACAAGAGTCAAAACTTTTGCACCAAGTAGCTTCACATTTCAACATTTCTTGCACTAAAACATTATGCTTGGTAAGGTGGAACTCCACTTGTACTTTTATTTTTATAGTTCACAAGTAGGCATGCAGGGTGAATGCAAAGTTGTTTAGAAACAAATTCCTACTTAGCCAAATGCCAAACACTGGGCACAACAAAGGCCCCCAAAGCCAACAGATAGCATGAATTACTTACAGGGTTAGACATAACACTAGCAAATGTGGGAAGCGGCAATATGCAAAACAAACATTTTAAAAGGAATCCTTAATTACTTTATAATGATGAAAGCAGGAAATGGAAGGAAGAAAGGAAGATGCACCAAAGAACGCACAATTCATTAATACAGATTTGCACTTTATTGTAATTTTGCATCCTGAGATAATAAAATTTAATATCTGACAAGTGAACAACGACAGAAGCAGCAGTGAAAGTTTCAGAGAGGCAGGTATCCTTCATTTTGGCACAGCTGTATATAGGTTGAGTTCTTCCAGGGGAGTCACTCCCGAACTCAAGGGAGAAAAATGATTCATTCCACAGGCTATATAACAATACAAGATGCATGAAAATTCTCGGCTTAAATGGACATATTCATTTTTATCCTTTTCTGGTAAAACTGTCCCAACAGGAATCCTCTGCCAAAAAGCAGAAATCCTAGGCTTTTCAAACAAATATTTCTATCAATGCCCACCTTCTAGCTACCAGGATTTCCTGTTTTTGTAGCTGAGACTCATATTTGTACGTGGCTAGTCCAAGGATGGCAAACTAGCTTGTAGATTATATAATTTCAAACATTTGTAACTTGTTTCAAAGTCCAGGTACTAAATCAATTTTACACTATTTGCTTACTATAAAAATGAAAAATTAAAAACTTAAGCAAAGATCAAAGCAAACAAAATAAGCAGGAATAAAAGGAACATTTGAGAAATTATTGCCTTGACTCATCATGTTGACTTTATACACAGAACTACTTTGAGACTCAGATATTGATATTTACTCCAATGCTAGAAAATGACATTATAACACTTTCCACATCTGCGATCCTATATGTGTATGTATGTATGATTTACACATACACACCCAGATAAATTAGCTCAGTTATATCATCCTGAAACAGAAAAAAATGAAGACAAATTCTAACCTGAAGTTATATAGCCCAATCTAGCCAAAACACACACACACACTCTAGCATTTCATTATTTAGGGACTAGGTAAGCAACCTGTAGAGGTCAAATAATCTTGGTTCCTTTATAAAAGTGGCTCCCAACATTTTTACCATAAGGATCCCTTTATTATTCCTTCCCCATATTTTCAAGTATTTTATTTATTAAATTGCATGTAACAATAGGCTTTCTCATTTAAAAAATTAATCAAAAGCATAACCGCCATTCAGTTTCTGATCAGTGTATGATAACCAGTGTTAGAATCAAAGAAATATAAGCAAATGTGTGTAATTCAATGTCTTAGTTGGCTTGTGCAGTAGGAATATTTTGGGTAAATATATGGTTTCTAGTATAACTTTTTGGAATACTGAAAAAGGTTCAAGAACGACCCCACTGCTATTTTCATCTGCCCCAAGTTGAGAACCATTGGTTTATATCCACGTGCTTTTCCTCCCTAAATCAAGTATTAATATAACATAGTTACCCATGTTAACACATAAGGGATTAATAACAAAAATTACTACCAAAAATAGATTAACTGCAATACTCATTCTGTAAGGTGTGACTGAGAAAGAAAACATAACAACATAGATTTAAAGGACTCTATTTAGAAATTACCAAATTATGATGTACAATATATCCTTCAGTCAATTTCAAAAGCACATTAATATATGAAAAAATCCTCAATTCCCCTGTGAGGTAGGTCCAGATTATTGTCCCCACTTCCACAATGAGGACATGAGGTACAGAGGAATTAAGCAGCAGAGCTACGAATTAAACCAGAAGTGACTTGGGTTTGACTTCTATACCACTTTCCTTTCCATCTAATATTACCAATTTGTTCCAACAGATGTTTTTGAGGATATGGAACTAAATAAGACACTGAAGCAGATATTGGATAGGATATGAAACTCTTTTTCACATTAAATGTCAAAGTGGGTCCTATCATATCTCCATTGTTGTCACAGCCATAATTCTTGCCCAGGTACCAACTGCATATAGTCAGATTCCATGTAGGTAAAGCCCATAGACCTCATTCCTCAGTTCCTAGGGAAACTGCAATCATTCATATCACCATGGAGGGGCTGAGGTCTAGCAGGCATCAGGTTGAGCCTGTGTGATATGAACACACATCAGCTAGGAGCCAGTTGGCAAATCAAACGTTTACTGTGTGCAGGGCACTGTGAGAGTTTCCACCAAGGGTAGTAGATTTGTGAAAAATCATTCTGAGATCCTGTAAACATTCCCTAAGGATTCCTAGAATCACAGAATGTCAGGTGACCTCTAATTTTCTGTCCAGCTCTAGGTTCAATCCCATGATTTTACAGATGAAGAGACTGACATGTAATTTAAGTGACTTGCCTGGAGCCCATTAGATCATTTCCTCATATAGTATGAATCTGACAAAGTCCACAGAAAATGGAACATATTCTCAGGTTGCCATCATAAACATGAAAAGGCTGGCTCAGAATCAGGAAAGAGAAACTGGGGGCAAGATATGGAGATGTATACAAATACATACATATATATGTATCTCCTTATATTTAGTCCACATATTACATGAACAGGTATTATTAATAAAATCTATTCATTTTTTTGTGGAAAATTTTCCAATAGTTCACCATTTAAAGTAACTTAAACAATTTGACAATTGTTGCAAAATGGATTAAAGCAGAATTTTATAGGCATAAGAGGACCTAATTTCAATGAATTTGAGCATCTTATCAAATTAGGAGAAAGTATTTCCACTATGTGAAATTGCTCCAATTAAATGGGTGTATACAATTTCTATATCCCCTCAGGTCAATATAGTCAATTCTAATAAAATACTATTTGGAGGCTTTATGTTTAAGTAGTGGGATTTGATTTTTTAAGTGGCAATTTATTTGTAAACAAAATTAAATTCTAATGATTTTTTTAAAGCTCTCTTACATTAAAAAAAATCCCTATTTGTTTGAAGGCTTACAAATGTCATGGAACTTCACTCAAATTATGAAAAAACAAGAATAAATTTCATTAAAATGGTAGAGTGCTAAACAGTAACACAGTTTGATTAGCTGATCAGACATTAGTGTTTACAGGTCATAATAATATGAATTGCATGTGTGTTAAATACTTAAGTAGGTTTTGGTAGAGCTTCAAAGACCATTGTTTTTCCAGAACCATGTTAAATTACATGTTTACTAGCATTAGAATTATACTAGTTATGTAAGTGACTGACAGTCCTGTTCTGTAATATTTTCTCACTAATATATCTCATGATTGGGGGAAACCAAGGAAACAAGCTTTAAATAATAAATAGAAGAAATATAATGTACTACCAAAATATTCTTACACTTAGCTGAAAAGGATGGTTTTAAATATAATGATTTACCAATTCATTCATTCTGCTTCCTTCAGCATAAAATGTTATCTTTATTCAAAGAAGACAAGGCACTTCTCCATCTACTTCTAAAATTTAACTACAATGGTCTCTTTCCTAAATTAACATAGCAGGTAGAACGGAACAAAAAGTAGCTGAAAAATGTTAAAGCTTATTTCATTTTATATACAATTTATGGAGGTGGAGATGCATAATGGAAAGTCAGAGAAGGAACAGTTTTAACTTGTAACCTCAAAGCTTTGTAAGGTACATGTTATTTTCTCTGGAAACATCTATGCAGGTTTCATAAAGAAATATTATGTAACAAAGAAATTCAAAATTAGTTTCTTCAATCTAAAAACAACTGTCACAAAAATACTTTATTAACTTGACATGTTGTATCCTGAGGATGTAAGAAAAAAAGGTCAATGGAGGAGAAGTTAATGTCCACAGTGTACTCTGTCATTTTAGCATTCACTGCTGCCAATACCACTGAAACGAAAACAAATCCCTTAAAGGACTCCAAAATACTCAACTGCTAATCAGTCCCCTCCAAAGGAAAAGAGTTTGAAAAAGCAGTCATAGAAGAAAGAAAAAAAGAAAATTGGGTATTTTCTGAGTAGTTCAAGAAAATGAGTTGACCAGCATAATGAACAGTAAGATAATAAATTTAAGAGCTATTAGAGTAGGTTTTATTTTTTTTTAAAGATTTTTTTGATGTGGACTATTTTTTAAAGTCTTTATTGAATTTGTTACAATATTGTTTCTGTTTTATGTTTTAGTTTTTTGGCTGCGAGGCATGTGGGATCTTAGCTCTGCAACCAGGGATCGAACCCGCACCCCCTGTATTGAAAGGCGAACTCTTAACCACTGGACCGCCAGGGAAGTACCCTAGAGTAGGTTTTAAAATTAAGTTCACACATGCTGGTAAATGCTTTTTATGATAAATACTACTGTAACTTGAATTATATACTCTGTCACCTCCAGATGCACTCTATTCCTGTCTCATTATTTGTTTTATGGAAACAATTCACTACTTCCTGCTATTCTTTGAGCAAAACAAGTGTGATTTATACATGGCAGCAAAAGCTACTATGACCATCATATGGCCAAATTCTAAGTTTACAGGAAAAAATGAGATTATAAGGGTTGACACTTAAAAGTAATTATTCTATCAGTGATAATTAGAAATTCTGTACTATGCTAGAAATCAATTTTGGTATTAAACTGTCACAGTATGAAGCATAAACCTGATGATACTAGCTGGAACATAAACCATAGATACAATTTTTCCCTGACCTTATCTATAAAACAAGACATTTGGTATGCATATTCAGAGGTTTCCACTTTGTCTATAAAAATACACCTTCAGTTTTGCAGCAGACAGACAAATGATTTTTGCAGGCACACACAATATATTAAAAGTTAGAGATTCTGGGTGGCATGGGGGTAATAACGGGGTTCTACAGAGGGAGGTGGAAAAGTGTTTGCGCAAAAAATTACAGTCACATATCAAATAGTATCTTTTTTCCCCCCTCTTCTTTTACTGGTCTAGGACTGTGGATTTCAAATTAGGCATAAATTTTAAAAGTGGCTTTAAAAAGCTTGACCTTGTATGAAGAAATGATTGTTCTCTTTACTGGGATGAATGTTTTCCTTAAAAAGTTTACTAAAAGCAAGTAAGACTAAGATGATAAATAAAATATTCAGTCCCAGATACTTTTATTCTTAGCACTAGGAATTACAAATAATGCCTATATACAGGCACAAATTTGAAGTTGAATTAATGCAATGCAAAGCTTTCATTATGTTAAAAATTCAAATCTAGAAGAATTAGAGTGTGGTGCTCTCATAATAATGTGAAGAGAAATAGAGAAATATGCACATACCAATGAAAAGGCAACGTGTGGCTAATTTATAAACTAAAATACTTTTGTCTAAATACTTATCTTTCCTCATTAATAATATCCAAATGTTTACAAAGGATCCTCAAAAAGAGGATTAAGAGTATTTAATCAATTATGAATCAGCCACTTTAGGTACAGCTTTTCAATTAGCTCTCTCTCTTTCTCAAAGTAGATTATCATAACTCCAGAAAGGGGTTAGCAGTGGCTTTCATGGGGGGTCTAGACACCTCCTAAGACATCTGAAATTTTGAAACATTCCTTAAAGGTCATAATTGTGTGTATTTCCAAATGAAGGAAAGGATACATAAAGGGAAATAAATGAGGAGACAGGCTATGAAATTTGTCAGATGTCAAATGAATTCTTTTGGGGGTGGGAGTAGAGGACAAAATGGGATTTACTGAATTAAATGGAAAAAAATAAGGTTCTTGGTTTCAGGTGCAATGCAGATCTCAGACAATGATTTCAATTTTAATCCACTCATTACAAAGGGCAACCCTGCCCACACCTGAAATTTTTAACATACTTATTATGGCTTTGCCATAAAACAGCATGTTAACAGTCTCTACATTCAAAAGGATGCTTGCAAACTTCATTCATATTAAAAATCTATGCAGAATCGTTGGCAATACATTAAGAGTAACATTACATTCTGTAAACCATGGCATATCACATTTTACATTACACAAAGAGACAATATTTACAAGTCTTAAGGAGTTTAAATATTTTATCCACTAACATAAGTGATAATTTAGCAAAGTGCAGGACAAAACCAGTGCTATTAATTACATGTCCTTTAAAAGCAGGTAAGAGTAAAACCATTTCTAGAAGCTACCAAAAGCTTATTTACGTATGTCCAGTAAGGGATTACAGAGCATTAAGTAGCCTAGAAAAATGATGCATATTTAGAAACAGTGAGTATGAAAATTATAAGGCAGCATGCTCAGAACATGTTTTTGATTTTTAAACACCAGCACTGATGTTTATTTTTAGTGGCAATATATATATATATACATATATGTATGTGTGTGTGTGTATTTATTTAAAAATTGACAGTGCAAAACACAAGTCTCATTTAACAACAAAAAAGATGTGCAAAATTTCTTCTTAAACCAACACAAATGAAAGTGTGAGGAGAATATTCTACCATTATAAAGAATAAGTTGAACACAGCAAAGGAGACCATCTTCATTCCAAAATCATCTACAAGGCACTAAGGGTAGGAAATGACAGGTAATACAGAAGTGACTGAATAAAATCCCTCAGTCAGGTCGGAATATGGGATATTTTGGTAAGAATTCTATTAGTATTACCTGTAAAATAAAAATAAACAAGAATATATTGACAAAATAATTTTCACTTACTATATATTATATATAACCCAGAGAGTCTATAATCATTTTTCACAGGCCTATATTTTGATCCTGTACGATAAAGCAAGTGAAATATAGAAAACAGTTACAAAAGGAACTTACCACAAATTACCATTAGACTGGCAATTAAACTGGAAAACATAATTACTTACTATAGCTAATAGCTTTTATCACCTGATTTACAGTAACTGTTTAGGTGCAGAAAAGCAAACCCTATTACATTTTAATGTCTTTCCCATCTTCCCTCCATCTCCCCCCTTTCTTTTTTAGCAAAGTCGAAGGGATTAAAATTTTGTTACGTGGATTAGAAGAAATACCTTTATATATATTACGTCCCTCTATTTTTCAATTAAAGCAGCTAATATCGGTTGAGTATTACTATCTTTTAGAAGTTTTTTGTAAAAAATAATAAAGTGTTCAAATAGATTAAAACATTTTAATTTAAAACAGGTTTGGAAATATAATAATAAAAACTTAAGATGTTTATAAATTTATATAAACTTACAACAGTTTATATAAGATTTTACCTATAGAGAATTTTAGATTTGTGGTCATTTGCACATTTTGCCCAAAACTATTCAAAGTGGAGAAAGATACATAATAATCCTTATTTATGAAATAGAAATGGAATGTTTATTATTAAATATATACTATATGTATATAAAAGCTTGTACATGTAAATACTAATGTATTTAAAGCTTGGATAAATTTCATATTCTTTTGAATGTTAATGATGCTGAATTTGTCACATTGGTTATATGTGGATTTATGCTTTATGAGTAAGATTGCATAGCTTTTGGTAAAAAAAAAAAATTAGGATCTATAGTTTCTTCACTGAAAGTCAAATATGAGCTAAGAAAAAAAAGCCAGGGAAAGGAATCCAGAATTCAGAAGTCAATTCCTATTTTATGTAAGTTTTGACAAGATTACATTTAGAAATATTTTGTTCAACAGCAGCTGTGCCCATCACCATATGCGATGGTTTGCACCTATGTTAAAAAGAAGATTAAGGTTATGCAATGTTTTCATCTGAGCATACTAGCTAAGATTTTTCTAAGATCGAAATAATTGTCAGCTTTCAAGATATTTTATGTTGGCTACAAATCTAAAAAAGGTGAAAGGAAACCTCTATGTTCCAAATGACAAAAGTTCAAGCTGAGGAGAAAAAAGGTAGAAAGAAGATTTGACAAATGATAAATATAGTACAATGTAACATTCAGGATGGAATCCAAAAAATGTAATTAAAGGTAACTGCATACTTACATACTCCATCATATTGCTAGTTTCACATTTCCTTTTAGTCAACTTCCAGTGCAAAGCAAGCTAAGAAAGTAAAGTTTGTTAAGAATTTTGATAGCAATTTATACTAATTATTACCTACACATTTGAATAAATCACCAAACAACAATCCAGGAATAAGATACAAAACATTGCATTTAAAAATACTTTGTAAAGGGTATATATTAAAAATTGAGTATTAGTTCTCGAATCCATGCTTTTGTGGCCTGAAAAATTCCCATTTTTTCAATTTATTAATGGAAGTATGAATGGGACACTCACTTGCTTAAATTTTCTTACCTTGTGATATAATCTGTTATTTTCCCACTCTAACAACTTCTGAATTGATCTTCTGGTCTAAGAGAAAGAATCAAGACTTTGTTACAAGATGAATTGAAGAGCTTTGTAAACTATGTGTATCTATATTCTTCTGCTTACTTGTAAGATACCATTATTCTCTCCTCTTGTTTTTCTTTTCAAAATGAAATATGTACAAATTACTCTGTGTTGTGAGTCCATTCGCTGGACTATTATAAAAACATTACCAGTACTCCTAGTAGTCCATTTATGAACCTAAATCTAGATTTTCATATACCTTTTCACAGGGTTACTTTTTTAATATACATGTAATATGCCAAGCTAATCTGATTACTCACAGAAAATTTTCCTATCAGAGCTCTTAGCACAACACCTGGCAAATAGCAGTCAGTCAATGTCTACAGGTTGAATAAAACAAGCCAACATATATCAGAATTTCCACTGAAAAGAAATATAAAAACAGCCAGTAGGAAAACTTGTATTTAGAGGAAAAAATATAAACAACAGAAGCAGCACTGTAGTAAACAGGAGGACAGAGGACAAGTTTCTCCATCTGGAGTGCATATATTTTGCAAGGAGTAAGAAAAGTTTGCAAAATCTTCAAAAACATTAAAATTAAAGATTGTTAGGCATTTTTGATTTTTAAGAAAGGGTTTATAAGGTTTCTGATAAAAAAGGCTAGTAGGCATTGTTAAATTTTAAAACTACTCGTTAAATGATTTACAACCAGACTATATCTGACATGATTTCCAAAGCACCAACATAAGAAACTATTCTAACTGTTCAACCACGTAAGTTAACAATGACAATTGTATTCAGCTCATCTACAGTGGGCCAGATCAGCAACAATGCCAGTTAAAGTATACTACTGGGCCACTGTACTTGATACAATCTCTCTAAACAAAATCAGATGGGTAACAAATAAGGAAATTGAATGAGTAGTTATAAATCTTTCCACAAAGAAAACCCCAGGCCCGGATGGCTTCAATGATGAATTCTACCAAACAGTAAAGGAAGAAATAATACTATGAATATAAATGCAAAATTCTCAACAAAACACTAGCAATCATTATATCATGAACAAGTGGAATTTATCCTAGGAACACAAAAACAAAATGATGTAATACATTATATTAATAGACTAAAGAACAAAAACCACATGATCATCTTCATAAATTTAGAAAAAGCAATGGACAAAATACAGTACTCATTCATGATAAAAATCCTAAGAAAAACTAGGAATAAAAGGGAACTTCCACAACCTAATAAAGGGCATCTATGAAAAACCTACAGCTAACATCACACTAAATGGAGAGAGATTAAATATTTTCTTCCTAAGATGGGGAAGAAGACAAGGATGTCTCCTCCCACTACTTTTATTCAACATCGTCCTAGATGTTATAGCCAGGGCAATTAGACAAAATAATAAATTAAAGGCATCCAAATTGGAAAAGGAAAAGTGAAACCATCTCCATTTGCAGACGACATGATCTTATATAGAGAAAACTCTAAGGAATCCACTAAAGCACTACTAGAACTAATAAATAAGTTCAGCAAATTTGCAAGAAACAAGATTGTGGTAGGTAGAATTCTGGCTTCCATGATCTTCACCTCCTGGAGTTACACCTGTGAATGTTACATTACATTGCAAAAAAACTCCTCCAGGAGTTACACCTGTGAATTGTTACATTACATTACATTGCAGGCATTACATTGCAAAAGGGACATTGCTGATATAATTAAAGTTACTAATCATTTGGCTTTAAAATAGGGAGATTATTTTAGATTATTTTGGCAGACCCAGTGTAATCCCATGAGCCCTTAAAAGCAGAGAATTTTTTCTGGCTGATGGAAGAATAGTCAGAGGGGTTTGAAACACAAGAAGTACTCAAACCACCATTGTTGGCTTTAAGATGGAAAGGTCACATAGAAAGTCTAAGGAAGAAATGATTTCTGCCAAAACCTGAATGAGCTTGGGAGTAAATTCTTTCCCAGAATCTCCAGAAAGTAATGCAGCCCTGCCAGCACCTTGATTTTGGCCTTGTGAGATCCTAATAAGAGAACCCAATTGAGCCAGCCACACTGTACCCAGACTTCTGACTGTGAAATAAAAGGGTGTTGTTTTAAGCCATTAAGTTTGTGGAAATTTGTTACGCTAGATAGAAAAGTAATACAAGGTTCAACACATAAAAATAAATTTTATTTCTATATACAAGCAAGGAACAATCTGAAAGTAAAAGATCAATTCCATTCACAATAGATTTTTTCTTTTTATATGTTAATCCCATCCTCCTAATTCCTATTCACAATAGATTTAAGAATAAAATATTTAGGAATAAATTTAACAAGAGAAGTATAAGATGTTTAAACTGAAAACTAAAAAACACTGTTAAAGGGAATTCCTTGGCGGTCCATGGTTAGGACTCTGTGCTTCCACTGCCGGGGGTCTGGGTTCGATCCCTGGTCATTGCTAAAATAAATTAAAGAAGAGGTAAATAAATGGAAAATATCCCATATGTATTCATGAATTATAAGACTCTTGTAATAGCATTTACAACATATGGTGATGGGAAAATTGGATATCCAAAAGAAAAATGATAAATTTGGACCCCTATCTCACACCATGCACAAAAACTAACTCAAAATGGATCAAAGACTGAATCATAAGAAATGAAACTTTAAAACAACTAGAAGAAAGCACAGGAGTACACCTCTGTAATCTTGAGTTAGGCAAAGCCCTCTTAGATATGATGTAAAAGGCACAAGCAAGAAAATTTTAAGAGATAAGTTTGACTTAATCAAATTAAAAGTTTTTGTGTGTCAAAGATACCATCAAGATAGTAAGAACCCATCCAGAATGCCAATGTGAGGACCTTATGGAAGTCTCTTCCCTGGAGAGACAACTATTAAATTTGTCAGTATTGGGTTTCCCTGGTGGTGCAGTGGTTGAGAATCTGCCTGCCAATGCAGGGGACACGGGTTCGAGCCCTGGTCAGGGAAGATCCCACATGCCGCGGAGCAACTAGGCCCGTGAGCCACAACTACTGAGCCTGCGCATCTGGAGCTTGTGCTCCGCAACAAGAGAGGCCGCGATAGTGAGAGGCCCGTGCACCGCGATGAAGAGTGGCCCCCGCTTGCCGCAACTAGAGAAAGCCCTTGCACAGAAACGAAGACCCAACACAGCCATAAATAAATAAATAAATAAATAAATAAATAAATAAATAAATAAATAAAATTAAAATAAAAAGGAATTCCTTTAAAAAAATTTGTCAGTATTAGCAAGTACAATCATTCAAATGTTCTAGAGATTGATCAAAGGGTTTTCAACAGATTGAGAAGTATTCATTCAACAAAATCTACTGAAAATAAGTAAGAACAGTGGGAAGCCTTGGTATTGGAGCTAGGCGCTATACTCATATCCACAGCTCTGCCTTGTGGAAGAACTGTTTAAGCAAGCTTGGGAGCTGAGTGTCAGGCAGTTCCCATATCTCCCAGATACCTAGAGTGGAACAGCTCTTCCGGGTAGTTTTGGCAGATGGTAAAAATAGGCAGATCCCATTTTCCACAGCTCTGTGTTATAGAAGGCCTATATCAAGTGGGTGGTGGCAGCAGGGCAGCACCCATTTCCCTACCTACAACTTCTGCAAAATAGGCAGCACAGTTGATGAAGAGTGCAGTCCCCCTTTCTGACACACATCTATATCGTGGGAGAGCTGTTATAGTTGGTTTGACAACTGAGTGGCAGTTCTTACCTTCCCAGCTTCCTAGGGCAGATATATTCTGGGTTGATTTGACAGATGGGGAATATTAGCAGACCCCACTCTCCCTGGTTTTAGGTTAAAAAAAATCCACAGCTAACATCATACTAAATGGTGAAAGACTGAAATCTTTTCCTCTAAGACAGAAAGAAGGCAATGGTGCCCATGCTTGCCACTTCTATTCAACATATTACTGGAAATTCTAGACAGAGCAATTAAGCAAGAAAAGAAATAAAAGGCATCCAAATAAAAAGGAAGAAGTAAAATTATCTCTCTTTGCAGGTGACATTATCTTATGTGCAGAAAACCTTAAAGAATCCACAAAAAAACCTGTTAGAGTTGATGAACAAATTCAGGAACATTTCAGGATATGAAATCAACATGCAAAATTCAGTTGCATTTCTATACAAGAACAGCAAACAATTCAAAAGAGAAATTAAGAAAACAATTACATTTCCAATAGTTTCAAAAAGAATAAAATACTTAATAAATTTAAGCAAGGAGGCAAAAGACTTGTACACATAAAGTTACAAAATGATGCTACAAGAAATTAAAGACCTAAATAAATGCAAAGAATCCTGTGTTCATGGATTGGAAGACTTAATATTGTTAAGATGACAGTATCATCCAAAATGATCACAGATTCAATGCAATCATTATCAGAATCCCAGTGACTTTTTCTATAGAAATAGAAAAATCCATCTTAAAATTCACATGGAATCCCAAGAGACTCCTATTAGCCAAAAAAATCTTGAAAATGAGAAACAAATATGAAGGACTCACATTTCCTGATTTCAAAACTTACTACAAAGCAACAATAACCAAAAAGAATACAGTACTGAAATAAAGACATATAGACCAATGGAATAGAACAGAGAGCCCAGAAATGAACCCTCGAATATCCACAACAGATTTTTGACAAGAGTACCAACCATTCAATGGGGAAAAAGGACTTTTCAATAAATATTGCAAGGAAAACTGGATATCCATATGCAAAAGAATTAAGTTGGATCCTAAATTTACGCCATATGCAAAAATTAACTCAAAATGGATCAAAGAACTAAACATAGGAGTGACGACCATAAAAGTCTTAGAAGAAAACATAGGAGACAGTCTTCATGACACTGGATTTTGCAGTTATTTCTTAGATATGACACTGAAAGCCCAGGCAAAAAGGGGAGAATAGTTTAATTGAACTTCATCAAAATTAACATCTTTTATGCATCAAATGACACTGTCAATAGAGTGTGAAGAAAATCTAGAGGATGGCAGAAAATATTTGCAAATCACATATCTGATAAGGAATTAGTAACGAGAATATATATAAAACACCCACAACTCAACAATAAACAAACAAGCTAGTTACAAAATGGGCAAAGTAATATACAAATACCCTAACCTAATATACAAAGGGCCAATAAGCAAATGTAAAAATGCTCAACACCACTAGTCATTAGAGAAATACAAATCAAAACCACAATGAGATATCACTTCACACTCATTAGGGTGGCTATTATCAATAAAATGGAAAATAATGAATGTTGATCAGGATCTAGAGAAACTGGAAACCTTGTGCACAATTTACCAGAGTAGAAATGCAGGAGAAGAAAACTTTGTGGGAACTAGGACTAGGATAGCAATACCTGAACTTAAACTGATGAACTGTTGGAAGCTCAGTGGGACAAGTTTGAGAGTTCAAAATTCCAAAGGGGCCCAGTCTTGGCAGAGATTCCCACACTTTTATGACTTTTATTACCAGAAGCCCTATCAGGTTCTCACAGTGATTGCAGAAAAATCTCCTCATCTTCTGGCAGGAGAAAGGGAAGAAGAGTCACGTTTAAATATGCCCAGAACATTCTGTTCTTAACAAAGCCTGCTCTCAAGAGAAACTATTGTACCAGAGCCTAACCTACTGGGGTATTACCAGAGCCCAACCAATCTTGGAGAAGGGAAATACACAATTCTAGCACCCTCTAGCTTTCCTGTCCCATGTAAAGGGGAAAACAAAACAAAACAAAATTGAGAAGCACTTGTGTAGGGCACAGCCCAGGAACACAGGCTCAATAAAAACCTTAAGCCTAATCATAATACTATAGAACACTTCTAGTCCCCCAGCACCTTGACACTACATCAATAAGGCTTCTGTATTATAATATGAGGAATACAACTGAAAGAACTGTGCATCTCAGATGATATCTAAGAAGTCTATAGGGAAATCCAAGGAAAATAGGCCAGACAAAATCAAGGACACCAAGGAACATTTAGCCTTCTATTTCCAACAGCTACAGCAAACAGTAAACACAGCCAAATGAAAATAAAATCTCACTTTAGAGGCCTATTTACCTCAGTTCCTTTCACTAGTGTATCATGTGCAGTTTCCAAACAAAAATTAGAAGTCATACTAAAAGACAAAAAAAGTTTGAAAAGGCAGAGCAAGCATCAGAACCAGACTCAGAAATGGCAGAGATGTAGAAATGATCAGACTGGGAATATAAATAAACTATGATAAATATACTACTTGCTCTAATGAAAAAAGTGGACAACATGAAAGAATAGATGGATAATGTTAGCAGAGAAATGGAAACTGTAAGAAAAATATCAAAAGGAAATGGTAGAAAGTCAAAATATCATAACAGAAATGAAGAATGCCTTTGATGGGCTCACCAATGACTGGACATGGCTGAGGAAACCATCAATGAAGATTGAAGATATATCAGTAGAAACTTCCAAAACTAAAAGAAAAAAAAGAAAAAAGAACAGAATATCCAAGAACTATGGGACAATTACAAAAGGGGCAATAGACCCATAATAGAAATATCAGAAGGTAAAGGGAGAAAGGAGCTGAGGAAATATTTAAAGCAATAATGACAACAGAATCCCCCCCAAATTAATGAAAGGCATCAAACTCATAGATTGAAAAAGCTCAGAGAATACAAAACTGGATAAATACCCACAAATCTACACCTAGTTATCTCATATTCAAACTGCAGAAGATCAAGGAAAAATCTTGAAAGAAGCCAGAGGGGAAAAATACCTTACATATAAAGGAGCAAGGATAAGAGTTGTATCAGACATCTCCTTAGAAACTATGCAAGCCAAGAAAAGAATGGAATGAAATATTTAAAATGTTAAGAGAAAAGTACTACCAACCTGGAATTCCATCCGTACCCAGCAAAACTGTCCTTCAAAGATGAAGGAGAAATAAAGACTTTCTTAGATGAAAAATTGAGGGAATTCGTCACCCGTAGACCCACCTTGCAAGAAATGTTAAAATAAGTTCTTTAGAAAGAAGTAAAATGCTACAGATAAGAAACCTGGATCTATATAAAGGAAGAGTGTTAGAGAAGGAATAAATGAGGGCAAAATAAAATCTTTTATTTCTTCTATTCTCAACTGATCTAACAGGTAACAGTTTGTTAATAAAAATAATGTATTCCATGATTACAGCTTATGGATAAGTAATATGAATGGCAAAAATGTTATAAGGAAGGGATGGGGTAGGAATTGCAAATATTCTGTAATAACATAATTGTTCTACCTGGGAAGTGGTATTGTGTTATTTGAAAGTGGACCTGGATTAGTTGTATATGTATATATATTGCAAACTCTCTTTAGTGGGCAACCACTAAAAATATTAAAAAGTAGGATTATTGATATACTAAGGGAAGATAAAAAATGGTGTCATATAAAAATACTTAATTAAAACCAGAGAAGACAGAAAAAGACTGGAAGATAAAAATAGGAACAAAGAACAAGAGTAATGAATAGAAAACAGTAACAAACATGGTAAATATTAATCAAATTATATCAATAATTACTTTAAACATCAAAGGTATAAATACATCAATTAAAAAACAGATTGTCAGAATGGATCAAAAAATAAGACAACTATGTGCTGTCTACAAGAAACCCTCTTTAAATATAAAGACATACACAGACTAAAAGTAAAAGAATGGAGAAAGATATACCATAGTAACACTAATCAAAGGAAAGCTGGAGTCACTTTAGTAATTTTAGACAAAGCAGACTTCAGAGTAAGGAAAATTATCAGACATAAAGAGAGGTATTACATAATGATAAAGGGTCAATTTTCCAAGACATAACAATTCTTAATGTGTATATGCCTAACAAAAGAGCATCAAACTATGTGAGGCAAAAACTGACAGAACTTCAAGGAGAAATAGAGGAGTTGACTATATAGTTGGCGACCTCAACAGCCCTCTATCAGAAATAGATCAAGTAGGCAGAAAGTTGGTAAAGACACAGGTGAACTCAACAGCACCACTGATCTACTGGATATAACTGACATCTACAGACGACTTCATCTTACAACAGCAAATGACAGATTATCCTCAAGTTGATGTGGAACATATACCAAGACAGACCACATTCTGGGTTGTAAAACACATCTTAACAAATTTCAAAGAACAGAAATCACACAATGTATGCTCTCAGACCACAGTGGAATTAAACCAGAAATCAACAACAGAAAGATAGCTGGAAAATCCCCAAAACACCTGGAGATTAAACAGCACACTTCTATAATAACACATGGCTCAAGAAGAAATCTCAAGAGAAATTTAAAAATATTTTGAACTAAATGTAAATGAAAGCAAAACTTATCAAAATTTGTGGGATACAGTAAAAGCAGTAGCATTGAATGCATATAGTAGGAAAGAAGAAATACCTTAAATCAATCATATATGCTTGTACTTTAGGGAAAAAAAGAGCAAATTAAATCTAAAGCAAGAAGAAAAGAAATAATAAAAATTAGAGTAAAAATCAATGAAACTGATAATAGGACTTCAATAGAGAAAATCAACAAAATAAATAACTGGTTCTTTGAAAAGATCAGTAAAATTAATACACCTCTAGCCAGGTTAACTAAGAAAAAAAGATAGGCGACAAAAATGTTACAAAGTTTCAGAAATGAAATAGGGGTTATCACTACTGATGCCATGGACATTAAAAGAGTAATACAGGAATATTATTAACAACTCTATGCCCATGAATTTGATAAGCTAGATGAAAAGGACTGATTATGTGAAAGACACAGTCTACTAAAACCCACACAAGGAGAAATAGACAATCTGGATAGGCCTATATCTATTAAAGAAACTGAGTCAATAATTAATAACCTCCCCAAGTAGAAAGTATCATGACCAGATGGGTTCAAACATTTAAGGAAGAAATTATACCAGTTCTGTACAATCTCTTCCAGAAAACAGAAGCAGAGGGAGTATTTCCTAATTCATTCTATGAGGCCAGTATTACCCTAATACCAGAACCAGACATAGGTATTATATGAAAAGAAAACTGCAGATCAATATTTCTTGTGAACATAGATGCAAAAACCTGTATAAAACACTAGCAAAGAAATACAAAAATGTATATACTACAATAAGTAGGGTTTATCTCAGGTATGCAAATCTGGCTCATCATTCAAAAATCAATTAATATGTAAGCCATCACATCAACAGGCTAAAAAAGAAAAATCACATAATCATATCAATAGATGCAGAAGAAACATCTGACAAAATCCAACACTCATTCATGATAAAAACTCTCAGCAAACTAGGAATAGAGGAACTTCTTCAAGTTGATAAAGAACATCTTACAAAAAACCTACAGCTAACATCATACTTGATGGTGAGAAACTCAAAGTTTCCCACTAAGATCAGGAACAAGGCAAGGATATTCCCTCTCACCATTGCTTTTCAACATCATTCTGGAAGTCCTAGATAATGCAATAAGACAAGAAAAAGAAAATAAAAGGTGTATATACTGAGAAAGAAGAAACAAAATTATCTTACTTCATAGATGACATGACTGTCTATGTAGAAAATCCTGAAAAATCAACAGAACTCCTTGAATTAATAAGCAATTATAGAAAGGTTCCAGGATACAAAGTATATTGGTATATATGATGATAGATTGGTATACATGATGGATACATGTCATTATATATTTGCCAAAACCCATAGAATGTACAACATAAAGAGTGAACTCTAATGTAAACTAAGGACTTCAGTTAATAATAATGTGTCAATATTGGCTCATCAGTTTTAACAATTGTACTTCAATAGAGCAAGATGTTAATAATAGGGAAAATTGGGGGTTGAGTGAGGGAGATATATGGGAACTCTTTTTTTCTCAATTTTTTTCTGTAAACCTAAAATTGTTCAAAAAATAGGCTATTAATTAAAATATTATATATAAAAAGTAAAGATGAAATGAAGATACTCTTAGATAAAAACTGAGAGGATCCATTCCCTGCGGACCTACCATATAAGAAATATTATGGGAAGTTCTTCAGGCTGAAACCAAGGTACGTCAGGTATTATTTTGAGTCCACACACAGGAAAAGATAATCTGAGAAGCTCAATGAATTCCAAGTAGGATAAACTCAAAGAGACCCATACTGAGAGAAACTATATTCAAACCTTTGAAAGCCAAAAACAAGAAGAAAACTCTTGAAAGCTGCAACAGAGAAGCAACTTGTTATGTACAAAGAGATACTCAATAGGATTAACAGCCAATTTCATATCAGCAACCATGAGGTTCAGAAGCAGTGGGATGACATATTTAAAGTGCTAAAAGAAAAAAAAAACCCTGTCATCCAAGATTTCTATACTTGGCAAAACTATCCTTTCAAAAAAGGAGAAATTAAGACATTCCCAGGTAAGCACTGAGGGAGTTCACTGCTATTAGAATTGCCTGTAAGAAATGCTGAAAAGAGTCCTTCAGGCTGAAATGAAAGAACACTGGACAATAACTCAAGCAACATGATAAAGTAAAGAACACTAGTAAAAGTAACTGCATAAATAAATACAAAAACCAACATTGTTCTGTTTTTGTTTTGGAACTTCTATTTTCTTCCTATATGATCTAAAAGACAAATGTATAAAATGGTAATTATAAATCTATGTTAATGGACACACAATATATAAGATGTAATTTGTGATAATAACATATATGGGGAGGCATGTAGATGCACAGGAGCAGAATCTGTATATTACTGAAGTTAAAATGCTATTATTAATTCAAACTAGTGTGTTACAAGTTTAAGATATTAATTATAATCCCAAGGGTAACAACTAAGAAAATAGCTAAAAATATATACAAAAGAAATGAGAAGGCACATGGTGCACTACAAAAATCAATTAAATATAAAACAGGGAAGTAATGGAGTTGTTTTCCAGCTCCATTATCAGAAATGACAAAAGACAAAAT
The DNA here is from genome assembly GCF_009873245.2 of Balaenoptera musculus. Taxonomy (NCBI): domain Eukaryota; kingdom Metazoa; phylum Chordata; class Mammalia; order Artiodactyla; family Balaenopteridae; genus Balaenoptera; species Balaenoptera musculus. The sequence goes on along the minus strand of NC_045806.1, from coordinate 60,007,052 downwards.
GGCAAAAGTCCTCCCTTATCTGTTACAGACTGAATTATATTCTCCCCAAATTCATATATTCAAGTGTCACAACCACCAGTACCTGAGAATGTGACCTTATTTGGAGATATGGTTTTTAAAGTGGTAATTAAGCTAAAATGAGATGATTAGAGTATGCCCTAATCCAGTATGACTGGTGTCCTAATAAGAAGAGATTAGGACACAGACATGTATAGAGGGAAGGCCAGGTGAAGACCCAGGGAGAAAAACGGCCATCTACAAGCCAATGGGAGAAGCCTCAGAAAATAAACATCAACTTTCCCAACACCTTGACCTCAGACTTACAGCCTCTAGAACTGTGAGAAAATACATTTCTGTTGGCTAAACCACCTAGTTTGTGGTACTTAATTAAGGCAGCCCTGGCAAACTAATATATTATCATCAATCACTTTAAATGCAAATAGATTAAACTCTCAATTAAAAGGGAGAGATTTGCAGAATGGGTTTAAAAACACGATCCATTTAAAGACCTAAATGTAAGACCCGGACACTATAAAACTCTTTAGAGGAAAACATAGGAAGAACACTCTTTGACATAAATCACAGCAAGATCTTTTTTGACCCACCTCCTAGATTAATGGAAATAAAAACAGAAATAAACAAATGGGACCTAATGAAACTTAAAAGCTTTTGCACAGCAAAGGAAACCATGAACAAGACAAAAAGACAACCCACAGAATGGGAGAAAATAGTTGCAAACCAATCTATGGACAAAGGATTAATCTCCAAAATATACAAACAGCTCATGCAGCTCAATATCAAAAAACAAACAACCCAATCAAAAAATGGGCAGAAGACCTAAATAGACATTTCTCCAAAGAAGACATACAGATGGCCAAGAGGCACATGAAAAGATGCTCAACATCACTAATTATCAGAGAAATGCAAATCAAAACTACAATGAGGTATCACCTCACACCAGTCAGAATGGCCATCATCAGAAAATCCACAAACAATAAATGCTGGAGAGGGTGTGGAGAAAAGGGAACCCTCTTGCACTGTTGGTGGGAATGTAAATTGATACAGCCACTATGGAGAACAGTATGGAGGTTCCTTAAAAAACTAAAAATAGAATTACCATATGACCCAGCAATCCCACTACTGGGCATATACCCAGAGAAAACCATAATTCAAAAAGACACATGCACTCCAATGCTCACTGCAGCACTATTTACAATAGCCAGGTCATGGAAGCAACCTAAATGTCCATCAACAGAGGAATGGGTAAAGAAGATGTGGTACATGCATACAATGGAATATTACTCAGCCATAAAAAGGAATGAAATTGGGTCATTTGTAGAGACATGGATGGACTTAGAGAGTGTCATACAGAGTGAAGTAAGTCAGAAAGAGAAAAACAAATACCGTATGCTAACACATATATGTGGAATCTAGAAAAATGGTACAGATGAACCAGTTTGCAAGGCAGAAATAGAGACACAGATGTAGAGAACAAACGTATGGACACCAAGGGGGGGAAGGGGGGGTGGGATGAACTGGGAGATTGGGATTGACATATATACACTAATATGTATAAAATAGATAACTAATGAGAACCTGCTGTATAGCACAGGGAACTCTATCTACTTCACTTTGCTATACAGTAGAAACTAACACAACATTTTAAAACAACTACATCCCAATAAAAAAAAAATAAAAGAAATCTTAACATAACATGGTAACACAAAAACAAAAAAACAAACAAACAAAAAAATATGATCCATGAGTCTACATGAGACTCAGTTTAGATTCAAAGACACAAGTAGGTTGAAAGTGAGAGGTCAGAAAAAGATTTTCCATGTAAATGGTAACCAGAAAAAGAGCTGGGATAGATGATATCAGACAAAATAGATTTTAAGTAAAAAAAAATGTTACAAGAGAAAAAGATGGACACTATTATGTCTTAATATGCTCAGGCTACTATGACAAAAGACCATATCCTAGGTGGCTTAAACAACAGTTCTGGAGTATGGGAAGTCTTAGATCAGAGTGTCAGCATGGTTGGTTGGGTTCTGGTGGGAGCCCTTTTCCTTATAGAAGAACAACTTATAGTTGTCTATAAGTTCCTTATAGACAACTTCCTTGTTGCTCACATGGTAGAGAGATAGAGAGCAAGCTCTCTATTTTTTTCTTATAAGGGCACTAATTCCACCATGAGGACCCCACCCTCATGACTTCATCTAAACCTAAGTACCTCCCAAAGGCCAAAATACCAACCACCCCCAAATACCATCATATTAGAGGGGAGGGCTGCAACATATGACTTTTGAGGGAACACAAACATTAATTCCATAACAATATATATTGATGAAAATATAAATCTTTCAAGAAGAAATGACAATTATAAATATATACACAAATAACAACAGACCTGCAAAATACATGAAGCAAAACCTGACAAATCTGAAGGGAGAAATAGATATTTCTACAATAATAGTTAGGACTTCAATACCCCACTTTCAATAATGGATAGAACAACTTTGCAGAGCAGTAAAGAAAGGCAGGGCTTGAACAACACTGTCAACCAACTAGATCTAACAGACATATACAGAACCCTCCACCCCATAACAATATAATACAAATTTCTTCTCAAGTATACATGGAGTATTCTCCAGGATAGGCCATATGTTATGCCACAAAACAAGCCTCAATAAATAAAAAGATTAAAACCATACAAAGTATCTTCTCCAATAACAATGGAATGAAATTAGAAATCATAAGGAAAACAACATTATGTTCATGTTGTAAGACTGAGATAACAGTCCCTTCCCTCCGAACATCCCTCTCAGTTTAGCAAATATTATAGTAAAAAAGATAAATGTTAAAAGTAATTTCAAATTTAAGGATGGTGGCAGGATTAGGCCTGAAAATTGACTGTAATATCACAGTGGTAAATGTAAGAATGGGTAAACAAAGACCTTCATTTCATATGTCATGTAAGCTTAGAATCCTACCAGAGCCAAGAGAGACTAGGAGCAGCTCAGGGCATTCTGGTCTGTATTTCTTTTCTTTCAACTAATTTGCTGGAAAAAAATGTCCATGATGTATACTGGCAAAAAAAAAAAAAAGTTCACAAGGCAGACTGTTTACAAAGAAGTTCTTTTCTTGGAAACATTTTACAATCATTCATTCACACAGCAACCTTGTGACACAGGGCAGATTAATCATATTATTTCCGTTTTATTTTGTGGATAAACACAGACGTGACTTCTATGAAGCTAGATACCCTGTTAGAAATGGCTAGAGCCATTTTTAAATTGTTGTATTTTATTTTTTATTTCTCCATGTGGACAAAAAAAAGCAGTGAGGGGCCTTAAATCTCTTCATCATCACAACCACCATAAAAGTAACTAACATTATCTGGATTTTATAGGTGAGGAAATTGAGGCTCCAGAAAGGACAGTGTCTTGTACAAGGTTACCAGCATGTGCTTGGTGCTTCGTTGTCTAGTGTGTTAACATAGTATGTACAAAAGCAACGGCCATAACTATAAAGTGTACAGAGACCACGTGTCCTATTTAAAGGAAGGAGCCACCACTCAGCAAGGGCCAATTGCTGAAATATAGTCATGTGGGTCCAATACTGTCAGAGCTTTAGATTTTACAAGAGACGCTGGCTGTTTCAAATTTTGCTTTAAATATTCTAATTTTTAAATGTTGGCAACTGAGTTAAATGTTTAAAAAACAGAGTGGGCTGGATTTAGCCCACAGGACAACTGTTTGCATATCTGTACTAAATAAACTTTTTAAAACTGACAGATTAGTGATCTAAGAATACACTGATGCCTCAATTTCAATATGAATTCCTAACCAAAGTAGTGGGAGATGGGGAGAAATCACAGCATCAGTATTAATTTCATATCAGTAGTGATCATAGTAAAATACATGACTGAATAAATTGTTTCTATTTCAGGCCTTGTGGCGGAGGTATTAATAAAGAGGCAAATACGTAAACAGGTCATCAGAAAAAAAGATCCTGGATAATATTAAAACCAAAAACTCTCTTCTTAAGTAACTGAAATTGGCTATATTTGTGTAATGAAAAAATCCCATAATTAATTCACATTGAGGCTTTAAAAATAATGAGGATGGGTAGGAGTTATTGATTTGTAACTTTTAAAAGATATGACAATTAAAGAAAGAAATTTATGCTGTCATTTTTTTAACTTATAGAAAGCCATTTGAGAACATTGTTCATGCTTTGACAAACAATAAACTAAGCTCTATTTAAAATAAAGCTCTGATCTACTGGTAGTGACCAAGAGAATTAATAAAATGTCTAATTTTCCATTCAAAAAGTTATAGGGGTGGCAGTATTTTATTATTTGTTTTTTTGAAGTAGACATTAAGGAGGGCAAGAGAAAGATGGAGAGGAAAATGTAATGAGTACTTGTTGGGAATCTTTTTGGTTTATGAAACAACTGCATCACTAATTATACCCCCACAAGGTGCTGTGATGTTGAATATGGTTCAGTAGGCTAATTATTATTTAGAAGTTTAAATGAAATCATCAATGTGGTACAGGGAAAATAACTGTAGGTAAAATGAATTAATTTTCCTCATTGGCTTCAATTAAAAAGTTTAAAAATATCTTCCCACTGGGGGAAAAAATCATTCTAAAGATCAAAATAAAATTTTAAAGAAGACGAGATAAATGTAGTAGTCTTAAATCCATGACATAACTGGTAATGTCATGTCAGAATGTTATTTCGACATGTTCAAAACTAACAAGGATTTCCCCTACCAACTTTGTAGATTACTCTCACTTCTGCCTTTCTTCAGATCAGAAGAAACTCTCCCATATACCTGTGGCTTGGAAATACTTTAAATCATAGCTTCAGGTTTTGTAAAAAGAATAAGTAGCCCAGTCACATTTATATTTACTTAAGTACTCCACTTACTTTGCACTTATTTAAAATAATGATTGGAACCCATATTAAGCGATAAAGCGTTGATAAAGGTTGGACAAATGACTTAATCTCTCTGACCCTGAGTTTCTTTATATCTAGAATGAGGACAGCATTGTTATGAGAATTTAATAAATTCTGTAAAGTACTTGGCACAAAGCAAGTGCTCAATAAACATTAGCTCATTATTATTACACAATAAAATGGTTACTCACTCTTTTGTTGAGACAAATAACGGGCCACAGGCTGCAACCCAGTGTGCAACAGCAGCAGAGACAACCACACAGCAGCCATTTCACATTGACTGGGAGAGCCTTTTTCAAACATGCATTCACACGGCCAATGCTGGTCTTAAATTCTTCTGGGGCCACCTACAACAAGGGCGCAATCTTTAACAGTTTGTGGGCAGCTTTCTACTATTTATCTCTAAATTTAAAGAAAATGTTTGTCTTATTACAAGTACTTTAAGGAATTACACGTCTAAATATATTTCCTCCCTATCTTTCCCTATAAATATGTATTACATACTCCTGTATGACATTAGAAAGCAAAACAATATAATTTCATGTTTACAGAACTTATTCTCATGTTCGAAAACAATCTTTTGAAATTACCAACAATAAAGTGACAACAGTAAAATTGGTGGTAAAGGATACCTGTCAAGCAGTTTTCTTACAAATATTCTCATTATTAAAGCAATATTATTTATAGTCTTCAGTCACTCAGACTAAAGGTTGAGTAAGACTAGAAGCATAATACAACAATAAAACCTAAATACTACCAGAGTAAATAGAATTAAATTTAGACCTCGGCAATATTTCTGGATTATCTTTAAAAAGGCAACTCTCAAACCTTTTCTCCCTGACAAATTTACAAGATAACAATTTTAACACTTGCCATTGTTTGTAGGGAAAAGCTACACTAACAAAAGACAGTGAGGAGTGATCACATTCAAAAAACAGTCTTAATATTAGCATAAAATGGACTCATAGCTGCTATAAATTTTAGAAGTTCAGAGATCCTTAAATATACAAATTTAATATTTTTAATTACTACCTCCATTCCTAGAAGTGGCTGCTTGTGCCTCTCTGTAAACAATGACAAAGTCAGTTCAAAGGCAAGAGCATGACAGGCATAATTAGATTTATACCAAAAACTCTGCTTGAAGGTTATACGATTCAAAGGTATACTAAAAATAGTTTGCTTTCAGTGAAATCACATTTCTGGATCACAAAAATGATTCCCTTTCATTTAGAAAGCTGTCACACTGTAAAATCTATGGGAAAAAAATTCTGCCATCTGGTTGTGCAAGCAAAAATTATGAAATTGTTAGGAAAAATAAGCTGCTGTAAAAGAAAAACCCCACTAGCATGTTTGGTATCAAAAATACAGAGCTTTATAACTCTTCCAAGTAAAAATTGTATTAGAGGAATCAATTTATTACATTTTTGTCTTTTAATAAACATGTCTTAGAATCAATACTACAATACATACCTATTAGCAGAAGTTAGAAAGATACATGACCACAGAATTCAGTACCATCATGATTTAAACATTAAATAATTATATTAGCTTTATTAGAATTGTTCATGCCACCCAATAATGTTAATCGCTTAACCTATAAATTAGATTTTCTTCCTAATATGTTAACAAGTTGTGAAATTGTAAGGCTCAAAACTGTATTTACAGGAGGAAACTAAACTGATTTCATTCTCCAATATGACCTAAAGACAATCACTGAGTGAAAAGAATTCCAAATAAATGACTAAATATCTGGAGTAAATATGAAAATAAATTCAGAGAACCATGGCTTATAACTGAAAATAGAAAACACCAACAGGCTAAGCACATTAAGACAAGTCAAGATCTAGATTCTAGTTTCTTATTAGTTATAAAAAATCCTAGGTAAGTTCATTTAATTTTTGTGAGTTTTAGTCTCCCATCTATAAAGTGAAATAAATAATTTGTCTATTACATACCTCACAGGGAATGGAAATTATACCTTAGAAAGGACCTCCTAACTAGAATGCTTTGAGAAAGGAAGTCAGTGAATCATATCTGACTAGATTTGGAGAAAGAAAAGCAAAGCTCTTTTTTGCATGGAGTATCACCTGAAGGTTTGGATCAGGTAACTTAATACTCCACAGCTTTGCTACACAGTCTCTTATAAACAAAAGGATAAACTGCTACATTTTGAATGCAAATTTAATGCTTTTCAATTCTTTAGAGAAAAGACGTTCTTTTTAAAATCAAGGTACCAAGTTGCTATCTTAAAATTTACCTCTCAAACAGTGATATTCAGCTTCTTTTTTTCCTAGTGAACCACTGAGCAAGCAAATGGAAGTTAAAATAAGGAAAATATATTTACATATTTAGCTCTAATCTGTAATATAACATTATTATCAATTTTCTTTAAACTGTGTATCCAGAAACACTAATACATTTTTTAAATATGGCAAATTTTGTTATAAACTCATAAAATTATTAAATCTGTCCATTTACAAATTTAAGTGCTTGTAATTAGAATTTAAATTTATGTTTAAAAAGTAAAATTTGTTTTTAAAACTTTTATTTAAAAGTGTGTAAGCACAGACGAGAAAAAGTAAAGAATGAGGCTAAAGTCAGAAATGAATCAATCCAAAATGTAAAATTTGATTTTTGTTTAAAACACTGTGAATGAAGTAAATTATATGCCAAGGTATATAAAATTTGTTATAAGATTTATCTTTCATTACATGCTTCTGGAAATGAATTAACAAAAGCATTTCTAAAATGTGGCAATTTTCCTTCTTCCCCACCAATACTTTCCACTTTTAACACATAATATTCACAGTTTGTACTCTCTTACTATGGACAAATTAAAAACTAAAACATTCAAGTTACTAAAAATAAGAATTCAAATTTTTTGAAGTCATAACAGAAACATATTGAAAAGAAAACTTTTACTAGAATTTCAAAGAATAAACTAAAATCTTCATTTTGACTTTAAAAGGAAGCCAGAATTGTCTTTGAAAAAAAAATCTGTATTTGAATAACAGTAAAAGTCATAAACCAGAGATAAAGGCATAGGAAATGAGAATTGGTTAACTCCCGATTTTAAACAATGTGAAAGAAATGTTTAGTTAACTGTGTGGAATCAGAGTTAATAACATTTTACTCATTTACTTCCATATAATTGAGTATTTCTAGTAATGAAGGTTAGATAGAAGCCCTTTACTTTGTAGCTGAATGGCAGGTTGTAAAGAAACATTTAATTCCTTTTGACTTTCTTAGAAAGAAAAAAGAAAGCCACATCATAAAGGTGGGGGAAAGGGTCATAATATTTTATAACAGGATGCAAGGGACTTTGCAAACAGAAGAAAATCTAAGCAAAACCCAGCAGGACTGATTTGCCTCCTTCAATCATGGGGAACACAACCCAATCAATCACTTGTCATACTGGATCGCAATAGTAAAGGTGGATTTTATGGTTTATGGTTCCCAACACTGCACACTAATCTCCCTGTAACACCATTTAATTGTTTCAAGCTGAGGGCCGGAAGCTTTTATTTCTTTTCTGAAGTTCTGTGGTTCTTCCATTTTCTGGTCACCAGAATCTGTATGTATACACCTGTTTGACATGTCCTATCACGACAGGAGGACTTATCTTCAGTGAAAGGAGGAAACAATCTTTCCTTAACTTAATATAAAAGATTATCTTTTTATTTATATTAAAAGCATGAACACATAAGAAGCACAAAATTAATACTGAGCCACAGAGCTTAACAAAATGGCTTTTGAGGTTTTCAGAATTCACTCCACAATTTTGCTTAGTTTAGGCATAAATGCTATATAGAATTCCACTCATGCTGGAATACTGGTTTTGTAAAATGCAGATTTATTTTTCTATTTTACCTACTGCATTTATTTATTTTGAAATATACTTACACTGCTGCTAAGTCTGAAATTCAAACCTTTTTCTTCTTTTAGTTTTTTTCTGAAACATGTAAATTCTTTTTTGCCTCTCAAGACCCCACAGTTATCAGAGATGCATTTTGATAATCCAAAATAACCTATACAAATGAAATAGTGCCTACCGGAGAAAAATCATCTCATTAAAGAGAAAATAAAGTCATCATGTGACTTTGAAAAAAATCAGACTTTCAGAATTCCTTTTAGTGTTTTTTCATCACCAAACACTAAACTAGGAAAAACATCACTGTATCATTTATGCCTCATTCAATATATGAGAAATTTTGTGCATTTAAATAATGCACGCTAGAATAAATATCCAATCATTATGTGTTACGAAAACGGTCACCTGAAAAGAATGGATATCTTTAAGAACAGTTCATATCCAGATCATTTAGGTTGTGTGAATGCATACCAAAGGCAGCTTAATATTCCTACTTCCCTAGTTTAAAAAACAACTATCTTTTGTGCTGGTGGAATTTCTAGTTTTAGAAGGCTTGGAAAGAAATGAAGAGGTGTGAAGAAATATTCTGAAGATTCCTTGAGCACATAAAAGTGGCCAATTTCAAAGATGGATAATTCTTACACCTGGGAACTCTATTCTCTGATATTTCTTTTTGATTATTCATTTTCTAGAGTTACTTGGATTTGTAATTCAAACTTTTTTTTAACTAAACCAATAATAAAGCTGGATGTAACTGCCCAGACAACACATGCAGCAGCATCAAGGGAAACATAAAGAACAAGTTTTCCACTGGAGATGTTTTAATTCACATTCTCTTTAATTTTAATATTGAATTTGCCATCTTTCCACAGACAAATTACTATTCAAGAGATTTTTTTCCATAGCTATTTTTCCCTTGGAAAAAACATTTATGATTAATTCATATAAAACAAATCTAAATCTGAACTGCTGCTTAAATTGGTGAATAATTCTAAATGATCAGGATAGGAAGGTAGAACATACTAGAGAGTGAGGCCAAAATCTCAAACCAAAGGGCTCTTTGTATCCTAAAAAGATAAATGGCCACATATTTTCTAATGTTCACTTAGCTAGGGACTATCACTACTTGTTTAGTACTATATGGAATGATTTGACATTATACATCAGGAGAGACAGAAAAGGTCAACAGTCAAAGAGAACAAATTATTGCTGGGACCGAGAACAAATGATTACTCAGATGAAGAAGGTTAAAGTAGCAAAAGCAATTAAAATTGAAAGCTGGTGAGTAGAGAAAATTGGAAAAACAATCAGGGTGAAACTGGGATATACTGATGAAGAATTATCAGTAACAACCACAAACTTACATCGTGAAGCTAATAAGTACCTGACAATACACTAGGAGTTTTATATATTCTTTTTGCCTTAGTCAGAGCCTTTTCCTTTGGGTTTAGAAGTTAGCATTACTGTTGTAAGAGGATTTTCCAAACAGTTTTGAATCCTAGGAAGTCTTTGAATATTGAGCCTCGATGCTAGAAGATACTACTGGGTGTGGAGGAACCAGGAAACAAAAAGGTAATAATTTATTGCAGTGAATCCAATTGTAGAAGCTCAAGCTATCTAAAAGACAGAAAAATGTCCAACCAAAAATTTGATTTTTTGATGTATAACAAATCACATCACAGGACACTTTAAAATTCATAGAGTGATACAAAGTTGAACACTGATAACTTCGTTAACTCTAAAATCATTGGAAATTACTGACCTAAATGAAAACAATTATAGCTACCAGTGCTGAGATAAAAGGCAAAACTGGAAAAACTGAACAGATAAGTAAATAATGGCTGGCATTAATGGACATGAACAAAATAACTGGTCATATACTAGTAGTCACGGAGACAGCTTTCAGTCACTAACGACATAGCCTCCAATTACCCTGACCTCTTATTATTAGACTTCATTACAGTGAGTCAAAGCACTTGTCATAACACTAAATAAGCCATAAAACAATGTTTTTAGAATTGAAAAGTTCAATGCAAACTCTCACTTACCTTCCCTGTTAGAACTGAGGGAAATTCAGTATCAAACTTGTTGCTCAAGCCAAACCTTAAAAACAAAGACAGAACAAAATATATTCTACCCAGCATATTTAACTCTTTCCCTTAAAAAAAGTTATAAAGCCATGCATTTTTCTTTTGATGTTGTGACCTAAAAGCATGTCCTAAAAATAATTTGATATTTATAGAAAATAAATCTTTGACTATTAATCCAAATTAATAGTAAAAGAAACTTAAGGAGCCAATGTTAAAGTAGGATTCTAACTAGAACCATGATATGAGATTAAAAAATAATAGAGAAACACTGACACAGAGCGGGAAATATCACAACTTTTGATTGAAACATTTCTGTTAAAACCCATTTTAATTGATAACTGTTGGAACTGGCTGATGGGTTGTATGTGGGAGTGGATTATACTATTCTTTCTACTTCTGTGGATATATGAAAATTCCTAATAAAAACTAATGTAACCTTTGGAACTACAGAGCTTGACAACTTCCGATCAGTTACTATTCAGATACTCAAAGGTTGATCCTTATGAATGGCTTTTATGTATATGTTCAACCAATTTTGAGAAAACAGATCCCAGCCTCAAAAGCTCTAACTTTTTTCAAGTACACTCATTGAAATCTGTACTAAGTCAAAATGATTTTTTATAAGCCTTCCTTCACCTACTTGGTGATTGATTTCAGTAGGAATAACAAAGGTCACTTCCTGCATGTTAGATGATATATCAGAGTGACTACAATTTTATGTTAGTGTAAGCAAAAAGGAAAAAACACTAACATTTAATAAGAACTCCTTTTGAGGTAGACAATAATAGTAACAGTTACCAGTAACTATCTACTTACCATGGGTTAGACACTGTGTTAGGCAAATACATTACCTCTAAAATTCACAACCCTTCAAGAGAGGTATTGTTATCTCTGTTTTACAGAGAAGGAAGCTGACACTCCGAAAAAATTTTTTCAAAAAGTAATCAAATGACTTGCCCAAAGTCACATAGTAAGAGGAGGCAACCAAAATTCAAATGCTAATCCCTAAATTCTTTCTGTCCTATATTAAGCTCCTTGAGAACAGAAACTATGGCTTATTTACTTTGCTATCTTCCACTATGCTTAGTAGCACAATGGAATCTAGTAGGTGCTTAATAAAAGTTTGTTGAATAATAAGCTACTGTATGTCCTGTTTGGTTCTACTGATTTATTGCACTTTGGTCTTAGGGTCACTTTAAAGACAGCTTAAGAATCCAACATCCTATTAAAACTCTCTGTGAGAATCATGGTCTCCTTGTATCATTTATGCTAATAGCTCCTCTTCAAGGACACAAGCCAATCTTTGTGCTCTTTTTGTGCAAAAAGACTCTCTATATTTAGCAGCTAGCAGCAAGGTACATATCTGTACATAAATATATTTTACCTTGCATGTTTAAAATGTATTTTAAAACAACAAATTCTATATTTTAAAAGAGTTGAGAAAATCAATTAGCAATTATAAAAAGACCTTAACTTCATTAAAAAACTTCATTACTTCTCTAGGTGTCAGTACAACACATAACGAGAGCATTACATTTTTATAATAACATTCTCATAACATCCCCCTTAAATCTATACATAGAGGAGTATAGCCAAACTTAAAAATAAAATGGTACTCTTGCACATGAATTTTTATGGCAACTTTCATGTGCTGTTTGAGAAACTGATACTCTAGTATTAAATATATATTTGTAATTATGTACTAACTAAGCAATCAGTAACATGACAAATATTTAATAGAGCAAGAAACATATTTCATTCAAATCATATTTAGCTAAATAGTGACTTATCACTAGTCAAGAAGATGTAATTGGATTCATTATTCCACAGTTAATTCTTATTGCATAACAAAGAAATAGATACAGGTTTCATTTATAGAAAGTAGACATGACACATTTGAAAGCAGAGCTCTATTTCCATTCTTATAGCTTGTCTTCTATTTTTTAAAATTTAAAAAAAAAATCCAATTTATTTATTTATTTATTTTTGGCCGTGCGGTGCAACATGTGGGATCTTAGTTCCCTGACCAGGGATCAAACCCGTGTCCCCTGCAGTGGAAGCACTGAGTCCTAACCACTGGACCACCAGGGAATTCCCCTTTTGCCTTTTAGCTACAATGTTAATAATATGTTCCTACCTCCATTAGAGACTGCTGCCATTATAGCTTCTCCCAGTTGCCATTCTTTTACTACATATCAAATACATAGAGGATATAGACAGATGTATTCCTCAAAATGCATGGAATATTTCTATTATTTAAAAAAATTTTAGCTTTGCTATTCTCTTTGCATTTATCACCAGACAAATGAACTTTCGTTGCCACTGTTTCCACTTCCTTAATATTATCCCTTCCTTTCTTAACCTTTTGAATGAACATGCTGGCTTTTTTTTTTTTTTTTTGGCTGTGCCGTGTGGCATGTGGGATCTTAGTTCCCCCACCAGGGATTGAACCCATGGCCCTGTGTTGGAAGCGTGGAGTCTTAACCACTGGACCACCAGGGAAGTCCCTAACCTTCTGAAATTTCTCTTTTGATGCCGTTACTTTACTGAAAATAATCCCTTATTCGGTAAATTTATTTAGAAAGACAAGTTCATCTTATTTATTGCCAAATTCAATGTCCTCTTCTCAGAACTTTCCCCCCTGACTTTGCAGCCTGTGATGCTGTTCACCACTCCTTCTTAACATTCTCCGGTTCATTCACTCTCTCCTAACACTCCTGTCTTTTCCCAAAGTTTACCTTTTAGTCATCTGCTCCTCTTTCTAAAGGAATTATAACAGTTCATCTATTTTTAATAGCCTTGACAATCACTTCTATGCTGATGACCATCAAATCTATACCTCTAGTTCTATATTTCCCAACATGCTCTAGTCCCTCATCTCTAATTGCATACTAAAAATTTCCATTTGGAAATAATGCCATTTGCAGCAACATGGATGGACCTAGAGATTATTATACAAAGTGAAGTAAGTCAGAAAGAGAAAGACAAATGCCATATGATATCACTTATATGTGGAATCTAAAATATGACACAAATGAATTTATCTATGAAACAGAAACAGACTCACAGACATAGAGAACAGACTTGTGGCTGCCAAGGGGGAGGGTGGGTGAGGGAGGGATGGAGTGGGAGTTTGGGATTAGCAGATGTAAACTAGCATATATAGAATGGATTAACAACAAGGTCCTACTGTATAGCACAGGGAATTATATTCAATATCCTGTGATAAACCATAATGGAAAAGAATATGGAAAAGAATGTATACATATATATAAATGAATCACTTTGCTGTACAGCAGAAATTAACACAACATTGTAAATAACTATACTTCAATAAAATAAATTAAAAAACAACAACAACAAAAATAACAATTTCCATTTGGATATCTTGCTACAAAATAATACACCTCAAGTGAACACTTCTAAAATTAAAAGTTACCTTTTATTGGAAACTGGCTCCCCCCTTTCAAATTCCTCATCTCTATCAATGGCACATTGACTCTCTTTAACCTAGACCCTGGTATCATTTTTTGGACCTTCCCTCTTCTATTTTTTGCACCTTGCTTATATCCAGGTGGTCCCAAGTCCTGTTATTTGTTCCTTTGAAATCATTCTCATATCATTTCCTTCCTTTCCATTGCCACTGCTATGTTGGCTCTTGTCTTTGCTCATGTGGTTTCTCTTGCTTCCTCTCCCTAGTTTAAATCCAATGCAGTCCTCAAGGCTCAAGTCAACCCCTGCTGCAAGCCTTCATGGATTTCCCTTTCTCTGAACACTCATAGCCAACTTTAATCTGTACTACACAATTCAAAATTTAATAAAATATTTTCTTTTATTCTTCGCTGATCCACACCAATTTCTTAAAGGAGATTTTCCTGTTAGCTTTGTAAACCAAGACCTGTACTTTGTTTTTTCTCTATTCTTCATAGTGCTTAGCCCAGTGCTCAGGTTCTCAAAAAATGCTTGCTAAATTCACATTACAAATTTTCTTCTCTAATATAAAAATGGACTGTATTTTCTAAAATATAAAAAGTATATTAGAAATGGTAAGGAGGGAATACCCTGGCAGTCCAGTGGTTAGCACTCTGTGCTCTCACTGCCAAGGGCCCAAGTTCAATCCCTGGCCGGGGAACTAAGATCCCACAAGCTATGCAGGGTGGACAAAAAATTTAAAAAAACAAAAAAGAAATGGTAAGGAAAGTGTCATTTTATTTCTTAAAACACTCCATTATGGCCTACATTTATCTACTTCAAAAGGTATAAAGATAGGCAAACTAGGCCCAACATATTCTCATAATTTTGGCTAAAAGGTAGTAGCAATTCTGTTCTTGCCCACCAGGGATTTCTTTCCTTAACTTCTCCATTAGATATTCAGCCCCTAAAACAAGTACTTAAATAATCTTAGGCACAACATTTTACTTAGCAGCTACTAGGAAAATGTTGAAATGGCTCCTGCTAAATGAACACCTCAGCTTTGTTTCATAAGTAAACCATTAAGTTAAGAACTGTGAGTCCACAGAGGTTAGACAAGCTCATCTACCCATTACTGATCAGTGATAGACATGAGTCAAGATGTGGGGTTCTTCAGCATTAGACAAAGGCACTTGGGAACTGCTCACACTGTCATTTTATCGGCTTCATTAAATATAGAGCCTATTATGTGTTTGAAGCTGACCCAGCTGGTGGTTCTTAATGATTGTATTTTATTTGTTAAGTGTCTCCAATGCCCCAAATTTTAATTTCTTGGACAATTCTTTGGAGTAAAGGAAACTGAGGTAAAGAAGGATGGGTCCTCTAGTTGCTCTTCCCTCTTTTCTCCCTCCCTATACCCCTTACTGTTTTTAATTCTTTTGAAAATGACTATACATCAGCCTTTGAAAACCTTGCTCAAATTTAAGTTTATGTGTTCAGGTTGTTTAAGAAAACACATCAAAGTGTAGTAAAATTCTGCCAACAAAAACCATTTCACTAGAAAACTATGCACTTATAGTAACACTGATTCTGAAGCACGTGCACTGATCTCTATTTACTATACCAAGAAAAAGGAAAGTCTATGCCCTTCAATTAAAAGAGATTTTAAAAAATTAGTTAAACTTCTTTAATCTTCCCTATGGAAATAATCATGTCTTGCCGCCCTGTAAAATGACAAGTTACCATAGCTTCAGTATTCTCAAAGCCTAAAATCTTATAAAATACTTACCTTATACAAACACAAATTAACAATGCTTCACTGTAATTCCTCAAAGACAGCTGTTTACAGAAAAGGCATTCCATTCACTGATTAGAGAAGTATCAATATTTGTAGTGCTCTCTAACTTTCTGCAGAAATGCACTGTTTGGCAAATTTGGCCATCTTTTTTCAATTCTGTATATAATCACTTCAGCTCTTTTAGATTAATTTTAATGAGAATTTTATATATTCCTGAGAATTGGTAACCTCTCATCTCTACTAACTTCTATACAGCTGTATTATCAAGGGTAAATATCTATATATTTTAAGTAATATAAAGAGTGTGGTAATACCTATAAATAAGAAAAAAAAAATCTCATGAGATGTAATTTTCCTTATAATTCAATACAGTGGATCCAAATATTCATCCTAAAAATATCAAGATGAAAAATGATAGATACTAAGCTACATCACTCAAATGTATAGTATTTCTGAAACAATACTTACAAGAGACATTTCATTATTTCTGTTTCTAAAACCTCAAATCTGTGGGAGTTAATTTCGCCATTTACATATATATTAAAGGCATTCTTGTATCTTTTAATAAAATACTTTAGGTGTGTTATACAATATTTAAATGGTAGTGCCCATCATACTGGCATACTGACACATAGAAGATGGCAGTTACTGTTCGTTGTGCTGGGCATATATACAGCAATGAGTAGCACATCAAATATATCTGCCTTAATGACACTTTTTAAAATTTTTAATTTGAAAAAAGATACCCAAATATCCATTTATGATCATCATCATCTCAGATTTGGAATTACAATTATTCTGGTTAGGTCATTCGACTTCTCAAAAAATTATAATTGATTGATAAGACATTAAATGATATCTTGATAAGTAACAAGAAAACCAATGTGTAAAGATGATATAAGTACACAGGGGTATTCTGACACATAAAGTCTTGCTCAACAAACCTTTCAGAGATAAGGGCATGCCATACCCCCCACCCCAAATCTGGTAGTATTATTGTATCTATGCTCAGAAACACAAGTACTCTCCAGAGGATGATTCAACTAACTATCATTTGTTGAGGGCCTATAATACAGCACACGTTATGGTGAGCATATTTTTACTGAAGTGAACCAGTATTTATTCAACTCACTTTTACTGAGTGTCTACTTCAGGGCAGGCACTGTGTTAGGCACTGAGAATTCAGACGTAACCAGTGATTGTCCTGCCATTTCTGCTTCCAATTTATTCAGGGCAGAGGAGACTTGCAGGAGGTGGTGACTTATGAGGTAAGGGTGGTGGGTACTGGGATTCTAGATGAAGGCCCCAGCTTGAGCAGAGGCAAAGAGATAAGAAACAGCATACTGTGAATAAGAAAATACAAGCAGTACAGGGAAATGTCAAGAGATTAGGCTGATAGATAGGCAGGGTCCAGTTCTATATTCCATGTTATAGAGCTTAGACTTGATCCTATGGATGAAGGGGAAACCACAGAAGTCTTAAACAGAAAGTGGTGTCTCCATTGAGCAGCAGGCTGAGGGATAGATTTGGAGGTGACAAGGATGAAGACAAGATGACTAGTAGGGTGGTGAAAGGGGCTTGAATCAGGGAAGTGGTGGTAGGGAGGAAAAGAAGAACATTTTAGGTCATATATTATTAATACCCACTGATTGCTTAGCTGTGAGAAGACTGAGTGGGAAAGAGGAACCACTGATGAATAATGGGATAGGAGGAGGTACATTTAACTGAGTTGGAGAACTCAGAAATAGGAGGAATTTTTTGAGGGGTTGGGACGGGGGTGTGAGGGGATGTGAGGGGGGGAGGATGAGTTTTGCTTTGAATACGTTGAATTTAAGATGTCAGTGAGCCATTAGGTGAGGAAGTCCAGATAAGAGTCAGAGCAGAGTCTGGTATAGAGATACTGATACATATTTGGGAGACATCAGATAATTGAAACCATGAGAGTCAAGATGAGACCATCTAGATAGAGTAGGGAATGAGAATAGTGGGCTGAGAACAAAACCCTGGAGATCACTAGTATTCAAGGAGCAAGAAAGGAAGAGAAACCCATGAACGAGGCAGTTAAGGAATAACCAGAAAAATATAAGGAGAACCAGGAAGAGTGAAGTGGCCAAGGAATTCCTAGATTTGTTTGGCTGGCAAAATGTTTTTTTTTAATCAGAATTTGAATACCTTTAGGCAAAACATATACCTTCCAGTTCAACTAAGGCCCCATCATTACTCATGCTGCACTATTTTCTTGACCCGTCTCGCCTCTGAAGGCCAGTGTGTTTATGACCCCTGGAGTAAAAGCCTCTGAGAAAGAGGGAGTCATTATATGCAGCAGAGAGGACCAGAAAGATAGGAAATTGAAGATGCCCACTAATTTAGCAACAGGAGGGTCATGGTGATCTTAATGATACCAGTTTGTCTGTGGTCATGGTGGCAGAATCCAGATTACAGAAGGGTAAAGAGGAAATAGATATGGTGAATGCAGCTACTCTTAAGAAATTTGGAGAAAGAAGGAAGAGAGATTAGACAATAGCTAATGGGGAATGTAGGTCTAGGAAGGCTTTTAATTTTAAAGAATTAGAGAGACTCTGAATATGTTTACAGGCTGAGCCAATAGAGAGGCTGAGTGAGGTAATATTATAGAGAGAGGGGCTGCCTGGGAGGAGGCTGGAAGAGAAGGGTATGGAAAGCATAAGTGGAGGGGTGAGTTTTGAACAAGCAGAGGGACTCCATGATCTCTGAGGGTGGAGGAAGAGAGCACAGGAATTCAAACCTAATTAAGACCCAGTGCAGGTGTTTCAGCAGGAAAGTGACATGATTAAACCGTGTTTTACGAAAATTAGTTTGGCACAAGCATGCAGATGGATTGGGGTGGGGAGAGGTGGCAGACTGTGGCCGCAATTCAAGCAGGAGATGATGGCAACCCAAACTAGAGAGGTGCCAGTAGAAATGGAGAAAATGAATAATCTAATAGACCTTTTAAAAGGCATGATGACATAATTCTGGAACAGACTGGCAAAGGACAATTCAAGGAGAAGGAAGAGTTAAAAATGACTCAAGGACTTGAAATATTACCCTGGAAGATTGGAATGGCAGTATCAGGGTCAGAAATGGGGCAACTGGAATGCACAGCCAATCTGGGGAGGGAAAATAAATTGGGTTTAAGATATACTGAATTTGAGGTGATGGTTCTCAAATTTTAAACTTTGAAAAGAAACAACATCCTCTAAAGAACAGATGACTGTACGAAGAATGAAAAAAATAAAAATGGGACAGAATAAGAAATATTTCATTCAGATAGGGCAACTAACACTCCCATGCCAGAAAAAAATTAAAGAGGCTGATATTTTAGACGTCTCAGAATTAGATTAACTATTTCCTAAGGATCTTACTTTACCTGTTGTAAGGAAGGTTTTCCTATCATAGAAAGACCAGTTTCTCATTTAACATCAAACATGCTTTCTAGGTCAGAGAATGTGTACAATACAACTAAGTAATTTTCCAAACTATGTACACTGGTTAGCAATTCAAGTACTGGTTTGCTGCTTTTCAGGTTTTGGCTTCAATTAATACCAGCAGTTACTATGAGCACCATTATTTCACACTCCTTATTCCAGAATTTTTAAGCTGAGAGGGACATTACACCTATCATAAGGGCCTGGGCATGGCAAGTGTCAGTGCTTTGCTTTTAATTGAAAATAGGTTGTTAAGTACTTCACCATAGTTGTGTGAGGAGTAGAATGGAACCACAAATAAGTTTCAGGGAACTTAAATTCTGTTTTCTTGCCTGTTCTTTGTTTTCTGAATTTTAGAAAAAAATGAAGGGGAGGAATGCTGGAATATAAAATTATGGACTGGAATAAAAAGCCTTTTTCTGTTTGATCATATGAAATAATCTGCATGAAAGTAACCTTTGGTACCAGAATCATAATTAATTTGAGTAATAAATTGTTTCCCTAGTGATGAAAGGAATGGAAATAAAACAGCGCAGTAAGCTGGCATCTGAACATTGTAGGCTATCTGCAAAATTCTTGGACCAAGAGAAATTGTGTTAAAATTGCCTAACCAAAAGACAGGTCTAAAAATCTCCCCACACTCTTCCACAATTTCAAAATCTTCCTTAATACTTTTCATGCAAAGATCACAAAAGTATATTACAATTAAAATACTCAGCATGTTAAAATTAAAAGCTAACATGATGGGGGGAGGTGGTGCATAATATATGATTTCAGATAATATGAACTCAACTGAAAGTCAGAGGGGTAGGTGAGCCATTATCAAAATTACAGGCAGCATGACTTGATAAGAAAAAATAGTCCTATTTTGAAAACTCAGTAAATGATTGCATAATTAAGAGGATGAACATGACACAATATTCAAACTTCCAAGTATTTACTGTCCAAGCACATAAAAACGAGACAGCACTCTTCAAAGCCCAGAGAACCATTAAATTTTTCTTCTGCTTTGCCAACTACTACGCTATGAGGTCCCTCCCCCTTTTTATTTTCTCAAATATGATCCAAGATGTCAATTTAAAAAAAAACTCTGTATGAGTTTTCAAAAAATCATTCTCAGCTCCTAGGGGACTAATTTCCATATATATTTAATGTTTGCATATTTAATATTTGGGAATACAAAATCTCCTGCAGGTATGTTAAATTATCTCAGAGCTGAAAGGCTTTAAAAACCATCTACTCCAAACCCCTCATTTTACCGATGGAGAAATCAAGGCCCAGAAATGGGAAGTAACCTGACCAAGGTCACAGGGCCAGTAAGAAGCAAGGCTGGGACTAACATACAAGAGCCCTCACTCTCAATCCATTGCTCTTTCTACGTTTCACAGCTACTTCTCAACCTGAACCTCTAATTGTGTGATATTTAAGAAACGTCAGAATGAGGAGTGATCAAGACACGGAAAGGATTATTGAATTCATTTACAAAGGGATTAGATAGGAAGAATGGATGGATGAATACGTGGATGGGTGGATATTCTATAATGTTATTCACAAAATATATTATGTTTCTGTTTTGAAGAGTCCAAGCCTAGGTCTCGTCACTTGTTACAGCTGTCACCGTGTTCCACCAGACATCAATCTTAGCGGCAAAGAGTCCGCTGGTACATCCTGCAGTTTAAAGACTGTTCATCGCCAGCATACACAGAAGCAAGGAGACTCACCCCTACTCCAATCCCTCTGGCTCCCAACCCCCTAACTTCCCTGTCCTATACTCACTTTTTACCCGGTGTTGGTGCATCACATTTGCTTTCTCCTCACTTCCTTTACACCTGTCTCCCTCAGTTTCTCCATTTAGACAAGGTGTCCTTTCCTAACTATATGCCTCAGTCAGCCCTCCCCCACTCCACAGGCCCCTCGATTGCCTTATTCCTCTGTCGCCAAATCTCAGCCTTCTCAAACCCCATGGCTCCCTCTCGCTTACACAGTGATGTGGCCGGCGCCCCGCACCAATACAGGGTCGGGGGCATATCTCCGCAGATGCTCCTCGCTCACTACCCGAGGCGGGGGCGGCGTCTCCTCCACCTGCTCTTCTTCTTCCTCCTCCTCCTCTTCTTCTTCCTCCTCCTCCTCATCTTCCTCGTCATCGTCGGGCCCCGATACCGACGACGACGACGACGGCGACGACGACGACGTTGCCGCTTCTTCTTCCTCCTCCTCCTCCAGTTCCGAGATCGTGTCGAACTCCGCCATGTTGGGCAGCAGGATGCTCATCACGTGACCTCTCGATCACCGCCACCCTCACGCAGAAGAGTTTGAACCTGCTGAGGTGCTGGAAGAGGAGGGGGAACGAAATGCAGAGAAAGAGGAGGGGGGTAGGGACAGGATTTAAGGAGATGCGCCTGCGTGGTGGGGTAGACGGGGGTGGGGGGCGGGGGGGGCGGAGGGTGTTGGAGGCGGGGGCATGAGGGAGAGAGGAGCAAAATCAGTGTACGCTTGCGCGGCTCCAAGGGAAGGGGGGCGTTAGAGGTGAACTACTGGGAATTGTCGAGGTACGGTATGCGGGTGCTGCTCTTAATACTGCTGTTTGGGCTTCTGCTGCTTGTTTCCCGGGGACGTATCTTCTGGTTTTATTTCCTATTAATTAATAATGGGTATTATTACCCCCTTCCCTCCAGTGCAGGGAAGGGATATTCTATAAAAGTGAGGTTAGAACTTTGCCCCATATATTTTAAGGTATACACTAATCCCTTACGTTTGTTCAGCATTACAGTTTAAAAGACTTTTGCAGCAGAACTTTGCCACACCCTGGGAGGCATTTTTATCAACATTTTACCGAAGAGGAAACTTTCTATTACTTCTACTATGCAATACTTATGGAGGACTTACTAAGTGTCAGGGACTGTGCTAAGTGCTCTATGTGCATATCTCATTTAATACTTCACAACCCTATGAGATATGTACCATGATGATCTCATTTTACCGGTGGGAAACCTAGATGCAGAAAGGTAAGTAACTTGCCCAAGGTCATGGAGTTACTAAATGGCAGACCTGGTTTTAAACTTGGGGGGTCTTTTCTGATTCCAGAAGCCCAGCACTCTTAACCAAAGGGCTATACTGCCTGAAGTTGTTTGGAAGCGCTTCGTAGAGTGGTGCCTTTTGGACATCTTGAAAGATGTTTGAATTTTGGAGTTTTCGGGGGGAGGCGGGAGGAGGGAAATGGAGGGTGTGGAGGGAGGACTCCAACCCTAGGAAACATTAATTAACATCATCCATTTTCCAGACACTGGGCTAGACTCTTTCACATACAATATCTCAATTAACCCTTAAACAATCCTGTGAGGTAAGCATCATCATTATCTATTTTATAGATGGCAAAGCAGTCTCGGGAAGTTTAAGTAATTTATTAAGGTCTCTGGCGACCTTTTGTCCAAGATTTTCCATTTCAAATATTCTATCTTCCCCACACCCGCTAAAATGTAACAGAGATCACATATTTTGAGTTTCCAATCCATGTCTCAAACTATTTCGTACTTGGCAGCAGCACAAAAATCCATGCCATAATTCAGGGATCATTAAGACAATAAAGTCACACAGCTGCTAAGTAATAAAACAAATACTGTAATCCAGGTATTCTAATGTTAGCTTCACTGCTCTTTCTGCTACACTATAGCTGCATCCCAGTTAGTTGGTGAGACAGGAAACAGATATAGCCACACTTGAATTTAGGGTGAGCATTATATTAACAGTATAGCAGTAAAAACAAAGCATTTAGGATGTATGAGGGAGGAAGAAATTAGTTCTGTGAAAGGCACTGATCAAACCATCATCATTATCAAGGAGTTTGCATTATTAAAATGGAAGACAATTTTGTTGTACTCAAAAGCTTGATTATTTAGGAACTTTAAAAGTAAGTTGCAGCACTATCAGTGAGCAACAAAATCTAGTTTTTTATAGCAGAGAGAACTTTATCCACTAGCCAGAAATTATAATTAAAGATAGACCCTTAAAGTATTTTATAATAGCCTTCTGGTATGTCTGTTTTCTTGGGCATTAATAAATAATGTCATGCCATTTATCAGAGCAAAATACCTTAGACTTAAGATCAAATCAATATTCTGCACCAGTTCTTCTCTTTCAAAAAGCAAAAAAGCCATAGGCAATACTAAAAATTTTTCAAACATCTTATATTATCCGTAAAGTTCCAGTAAGTCAATCTCTAGAGGGAAGTATTGTGCTGATTACTGCTTAAGTGGTAGTTCACCACTCAGGATTAGCCTAGGTAGGGATATTTGAAGGGAAAGGAGTATAAGGAGTGGACTTGTGATAAGTGTAAATGAGGTATTGGAACTATGGTAAAAGTGAAGAAATGATGGTTGTGGGAGATGGGAGGGAAGGAGAGGGAGGGTGAAATTCCATAGTCAAAATGGAAAGAGGCCCCTGACACTTAGATGTCAAAAGGACGAAACAGTTAAGAGAAGTGCTATGCTTGGAGAAACTCACAAGTATAGTCAAATCTGCTTATCTGTTTTCCTGCATATACAGTGGACTGAAAAGGTATATATGATTACAAAGGTAATTTGTTTTGCTGAACTATAGGAGAATTTGGAATTGGGCAAGCTGAGAAAAACATAATTTGTCAGCAACACAAGAGACAACATGATTTTTAAATGATACTTTAGCAACCATCAAGGATAGTAAAGCTAGGAGTGAATGAAGAAGAAAGCACACCATGTAACTTTCTGTCTGATGTGCTAAGCAGGGCATGGAGGTAATTCTCCCATATGAGGCAAAAGGTCACAGGTTTAACCATTTGAGGGGGGGAAAAATTTCAACCTTAAAACAGCTGAAAAGAATTGCAACTTTTAAAAGACAGCTTCCTTCCTCCCTCCCTCCCTCCCTCCTTCCTCCCTTCCTTCCTTCCCTTTCTTCCCTCTCTTTCTTTCTTTCTTTCTTTCTCTCTATTTAGATATCTATTTATTTAAACATATGATTCAGTGATTTTAGTGAATTTACAGTGTTGTGCAGCTATCACCACAAATTAATTTTGGAACATTTCTGTCACATTCAAAAGAAATCACTGTCCCATTTTCAGTTATTCACCACTCTTTACCCATAGCCCCAGGAAGTAATTAATCTACTTTCTGTCTCTAAGATTTCTTTTCCGGACATTTCAAATAAATCAGATTGTACAACATGTGCTCTTTTGTGTCTAGCTTCTTTCGCTTACCATAATGTTTTTGACGTTCAGCCATGTTGTGTCTTGTATGAGTACTTCGTTCCTTTTAATTGATGAATAGCATGCCATTGTAAGGGTATATCACATTTTGTTTATCCATTCACCAAATGATGACATTTGGGTTGCTTCTACTTTTTAGATATGAAAATGCTGCTATGAAAATTCACATACAAGTCCTTGTGTGAACATATGTTTTAATTTCTCTAGGTTAGGTACCTATGAGGGGAATTGCTGAGACAAATGGTAAGACTGTGTTGAATTTAAGAGAACTGCCAAACTGTTTTCCAAAGTTGCTCAATCAGTTTACATTCCCACCAGCAATGTGTGAGGAGTCCATTTTCTCCACATCCTCTCCAGCATTTGTTATTGTCTATCTTTTTGATTATAGCTATTCTTGTGGGTATGAAGTGCTATTACATTGTAGTTTTACTTTGCATTTCCCTAATGACTAATGATGTTGAGCATCTTTTCACGTGCTTGTTGTCCATGTGCTTGTATACCTTCTTTGATAAAATGTCTATTCAAATCTTTTGCTCCATTTTAAAAATTAAGCTTTATTTTAAGATAATTGGAGATTCATATATAGTTGTAAAAAATAATACAGAGAAGTCCCATTTAACCCTTTACTCAGTATCCCTGAATGATAACATCTTCCATAACTATAGTACACTATCACAACCATGAAACTGACATTGATACAATCCACACATCTTACTCAGGTTTCCAGTCATACATGTACTCATTTGTGTATGTGTATTTAGTTCTATACAATTTTATCACAGATGTAGGTTCGTATAACCACCATAGTCAAGATAGAGAAGAGTTACATCACCACAAGGATCCCTCTTGTTATCCTTTCATTACCACCACCCCCCTCCTCACAACCATTAAATTGTCTACCACCTATAATTGTTATAATTTCAAGAATATTATGTAAATTGTATCATACAGTATGTAACCTTTGGGGATTGGCCTTTTTCACTCAGTATACTTCCGAGAATCATCTAGATTATTGGGTGTATCAATGGTTCATTCCTTTTTATCGCTGTATAATATTCCACAGTACAGATGTACCACAGTTTGTTTAGCTATTCACCTACTGAAAGACATCTGGTTTTTGCCCCAGATTTTAACTGTTATAAGTAAAATTGCTATGAACATTTGTGTATGGCTTTCTGCCCTTTTAAGAATTTGGTTATTTGTTTACTTATTATTGAGTTACAAGGTACCTTTTCTATATTCCAGATAAAAGTTATTTATCAGATATATGGTGTACAGATATTTTCTCCCAGTCTGTGGCTTGCCTTTTCATGTTGTTAATGGTGTCTTTTGAACTGAAAAAGTTTTCAATCTGGATGAAATACAATTAATCAATTTTTCTTTTATCACTTGTGCCTTTGATGATATATCTAAGAAATTTTTGTCTAACATAATGTCAAAAAATTGCTCTTTGTTTACTTCTAAATGTTTTTTTAATGTCTGTTATCCATTTTGAGTTCATTTTTGTGTATGGTATGTAGTAAGGGTTTAAATTCATATTTTTGCATGTGGCTATTGAATTGTCCCAGAACCATTTGCTGAAGACTATCTTTTTTCTGTTGAATTACCTTGATACCTTTGTTGAAAATGAGTTAGCCATAAATGTATGGGTTTATTCCTGGACACTTAATTCTATTCAGTTGATCTATATGTCTGTCTTAATGCCAGTACCACACCATCTTGAATACTACAGTTTTTTTTTGTTTCTTTTTTTACGCTATTTATTTATTTATTTATTTAGGCTGTGTTGGGTCTTCGTTTCTGTGTGAGGGCCTTCTCTAGTTGCGGCAAGCGGGGGCCACTCCTCATCGCGGCACACGGGCCTCTTACTGTCGCTGCCCCTCCCGTTGTGGAGCACAAGCTCCAGACACGCAGGCTCAGCAGTTGTGGCTCACGGGCCTAGTTGCTCCACGACATGTGGGATCTTCCCAGACCAGGGCTCGAACCCGTGTCCCCTGCATCGGCAGGCAGACTCTCAACCACTGCGCCACCAGGGAAGCCCCAATACTATAGTTTTGTAGTAACTTTTAAAATTAGAGCATACAAGTCCACCAAATTTGCTCTTTTTCAATACTATTTTGCCCCCCCCCCCGAGTCGTTCACATTTCTACAGAAATTTTAGGCTCATCTCATCAATTTCTTCTAGAAAAACCAGCTGGAATTTTGATAGGAATCACATTGAATCTGTATATGAATTTGGGAATATTGCCAACTTAACAATATTAACTCTTCTGATCCATGAACATACCTCTTCATTTATTTAGATCCTTAATTTCCTTCAATAATGTTTTGTAGCTTTCAGTGTAAAAAATTTGTAATTCTTTTGTTAAATTTATTGCTAAATGATTTTGTTCTTTATGATACTATTGTGAATGGAATTGTTAATTGATTAGTTTATGGTAATACAATTTATTTTTGTATATTGATGTGTAGCCTGTGACCTTACTGAACACATTCACTAGTTCTAATAGATGTGTGTGTGTATCTGTGTGTGTGTGAAAACCTTAGGATTTCTACATATAAATTCATGTAATCTGTAAATAAGCATAGTTTTACCTGTTCCTTTTCTTTTCCTTCCCTTTCTTTCTTCTCTCCTTCTTCTTCTCTTCCTCCTCCTCCTCCTCCTTCTCTCTCTCCTCCCTCCCTTCCTTTCTCCCTCCCTCCTTCCCTCCCTCCCTTTCCTGCCTGATTACATGGCCTTGAATTTACAGTACAATATTGAACAGAAGGGTTGAGAGCAGAATTCCTTGACTTGTTCCCAATCTCAGGAAAAAATGATTCAGTCTTTCACCATTAAGTATGATGTTAGCTGTAGTTTTTTTTTCTTTTGTAAATGTCCTTATTTAGGTTGAGCAAGTTTCCTTCTATTCCTAGATTGTTGAGTTTTGTGTTTTTTTAAAATCAGGAATGGGTCTTTGGTTTTTGTCAAATGCCATGTCAATTGAAATGATCATGGAGTTTTTGTTCATTATTCTCTTACATGTTTTATTACATAATATGATTTTCAGTTCAGTTTTTTTTTTTTTTGCCATGTCTTGTGTTATGTGGAATCTTAGTTCCCTGACCAGGGATTGAACCCGTGCTCCCTGCAGTGGAAGCGTGGAGTCCTAACCACTGGACCAACAGGGAATTCCCTGATTTTCAGTTCTTAAACCAACCTTTCGTTCCTGGGATAATTCCCCTTGGTCTTAGTGTATAATCACTTATGTATGTGGCTGGATTCAGTTTCTTAATATTTTAAGTTTTTGCATTTATATTCATGAGGGATATTGGTCTCTATTTCTTTCCTTGTGATATTGGTTTGGATTTGGTATTATGGTAATGATAGCCTCTTAGAATCATTTGGGGATTTTTCCCTTTTCCTCTATTTTCTGGGAGAATTTGTGAAGAATTTTAATTTTTCTTCTTTAAATGTTTGAAGGAATTCACGAGGCCTAGGCTTTTTTTTATGGGTAGTTTTTAATTACTAATTCAATCTCTTTGTTACAGATCTATTCAGATTTTATATTTCTGCTTAAGTCAGTTTCAGTACTTTTTGCCTTTCTAGGAATTTATCCATTTCATATAAGTTGTCTACTTTGTTGGCCTAAAATTTTCCAGAGCATTCTATTGTAATCCTTTTAATTTCTGTAAGATTAGTAGTGATATCTCCTCATTCATTATGACTTTAGTAATTTATATGTTCCCTCTCATTTTTCTTGGTCAGTCTAGCTACAGGTTTTTCAATTTTGTTTATATTTTCACAGAACCAACTGTTGATTTCACTGATTTTAAACTATTTTTTTCTATTATCCATTCCATTGATTTGTGTACTAATTTTTATTATTTCCTTCTGATTTCTTTGGGTTTAATTTGCTCTTTTCTTCTAATTTATTAAGACAGAAACATAGATGATTGATTTGAGATCCTTCATGTACATTATAGATATTTACTCCTACAAATTTCCTTCTAGGGACTGCTTTAGCTGTATCTGAGAAATTTTTCTGTGTTGTGTTTTTGTTTGCATCCAGCTCAAAATATTTTCTACTTTCCCTGGTGATTTTTATTTGACCCATTTGTTATTATGAAGTGTGTTGTTTCATTTCCATATATTTGAGGATTTCCAAAATTTTTGTCTGTTGTTGATTTCTAATTTAATTCCAGTGTTGTTTGAGAACACAAATTGTGTGATATCAATCCTTTTAAATTTACTGAGACTTGTTTCATGGCCTATCATATCATTTATTTTTGAGAAAGTTCCATGTATATTATGCTCTTGTTGATTGGATTGTTCTAAAAATGTCAGTTAAGTCTACATTATAGTGCTGTTCATGTCTTCTATATCCTCCTTGATTTTCTGTCTCATTTTGCTGTTCATTACTTAGAAGTGGGTCACTGAAGCCTCCAAATATTATTGTTAAATTTTCCACTTCTTATTCATTTTTGTTAGGTTTTGCTTCATGTAGTATGGGGCTCCTCTGTTAGGTGTAACTATGTTTACATACTCTATTTTAAATTGATCCTTAATAATTATATAATATCCCTTTATATCTCAAGTAAAAATGTTAGTTTATTTTTTGTATTGATATAGAAACTCCAACTCTCTTATTGTTACTGTTTGCATCATATTTTTTCCATTCTTTTATTTTTTTAATTAACATTTTTATTGAGATATCATTGACATAAAACATTGTGTAAGTTTAAGGTGTACAACATAGTGACTTCATAAATTTATATTGCAATAATATTGCCATTGTAACATTAGGTAACACCTCTGTCGTGCCACATAATTATCATTTCTTCTAGCGGTGGGAACAATTAAGATGTACTCTCTTAGTAAGTTTAATGTTTATAATACAGTTTTGTTGTCTGTAATCACTGTACTGTATATTAGATCTCCAAGATTTACTTATTTACTACTTTCAAGTATGTACACTTAAACAACATCTCTCCAATTCTGACTCCCCAGCCCCTGGTAATCACTATTCCACTCTCTATTCTTTTGAGTTCAGTTTTCTTTTGTTTGTTTGTTTTTTAGATTCCACATATAAGAGATATCATACAGTATTTGTTTTTCTCTGTTTGACTGATCTCAGCAAAATGTATTCAAGGTCCATCCGTGTTGTTGCAAAAGGCAGAATTTCCTTTTTTCTCAAAGCTGAATAGTATTTGTATATGTACACCAAATCTTTATCCATTCAATCATTGATGGACACTTACGTTGTTTCCATATCTTGGCTATTTCGAATAATGGTACAAAAAACCTGGGAGTGCATATATCTTTTCAATAACTTGTTTTCATTTCCTTTGAATATATACCCAGAAGTGGGCTTGCTGGATCATATGGTAGTACTAGTTTTAATTTTTTTTCAGAACCTCCATACTGTTCTCCATAGAACCAGTGCAGCCAAAAATTAATTAATTTTTTAAAAAGTGGTTTGCAAAGTTTCGTGCTGGAGATTTCTCGCTGGATGATGGTCAGATAGACCAGTTGAAGTTGATAGTGTTCAAATCGAGACGTTAACTGAAAACAATCAACATTATACCACGCGGGAGATAGCCAACATACTCTAAATATCCAAATCAAGCACTGAAAATCATTTGCACCACCTTGGTTATGTTCATTGCTTTGATGTTTGGTTTCCACATAAGTCAAACGAAAAAACCCTTCTTGACCATATTTCCACATGCAATTCTCTACTGAAACGTAATGAAAACATTTCGTTTTTAAAACAAATTGTGACGGGTGATGAAAAGTGGATACTGTACAATAATGTGGAATGGAAGAGATCATGGGGCAAGTGAAATGAACCACCAACAACCACACTAAAGTCTGGTCTTCATCCAAAGAAGGTAATCTGTATATGGTGGGATTGAAAAGGAGTCCTAAAGTTTTTAAGTTTGATGTACTCACACTTGTTGATTTTTTCTTTTGTTGTTTGTTCTTTTGGTATCAAATCTAAAAAATCATTGACAACACCAATGTTGAAGAGATTCTTCCCTATGTTTTCATTTTAAAAAAAATTTATTAAGGTATACCGGATGTACAATATTATATAAATTTCCACTGTACAGCATGGTGATTCACAATATTTAAAGGTTATATTCCATTTATAGTTATTATAAAATATAAAATATACTATATTCCCTATGCTGTACAAAATATCCTTATAGCTTATTTATTTAATACATAGTAGTTTGCACCTCTTAATCCAGTACCCTTATCTTGTCCTCCCCTTCCCTTTGCCCACTGGTAACCATTCATTGTTCCTTATATCTGTGAGTCTGTTTCTTTCTTATTATATTCACTAGTTTGTTTTATTTTTTAGATTCCACATATAAGTGATATCATACAGTATTTGTCTTTCTCTGTCTGACTTATTTCACTTAGCATAATACCCTTCAAGTCCATCCATGTTGTTGCAAATGGCAAAATTTCATTCTTTTTTTATGGCTGAGCGGTATTCCATTGTGTATATATATATATATATATATATATATATATATATATATACACATATATATCACATCTTCTTTATCTGTTCATCTGTTGATGGACATTAACGTTGCTTCCATATCTTTGCTATTGTAAATAATGCTGTTGTGAATATTGGGGAACATGTATGTGTTTGAATTAGTGTTTTTTTTTTTTAGATATATATACCCAGGAGGGGAATTGCTGGGTCATATGGCAGTACTATTTTTGGGCTTTTGAGAAACCTCCATACTGTTTTCCACAGTGACTGCACCAATTTACGTTCTTACCAACAGTGTATGGGGGTTCCCTTTTCTCTACATCCTCACCAACATTTGTTATCTGTGTTCTTTTTTTTTTTTAATTTATTTATTTTTTATATTTATTTTTGGCTGTGTTGGGTCTTCGTTTCTGTGCGAGGGCTTTCTCTAGTTGCGGCAAGCAGGGGCCACTCTTCATTGCGGTGCGCAGGCCTCTCACTATCACGGCCTTTCTTGTTGCGGAGCACAGGCTCCAGACGCGCAGGCTCAGCAGTTGTGGCTCACGGGCCTAGTTGCTCTGTGGCATGTGGGATCTTCCCAGACCAGGGCTCGAACCGTGTCCCCTGCATTGGCAGGCAGATTCTCAACCACTGTGCCACCAGGGAAGCCCTCTGTGTTCTTTTTGATGATAGCCATTCTGACAGGTGTGAGGTGATATCTCATTGTGGTTTTAATTTGCATTTCTCTAATGATTAATGATGTTGAGCATCTTTTCATGTGCCCATTGGCCATCTGTATGTCTTCTTTGGAAAAATGTCTATTGAAGTCTTCTGCCCATTTGTTGATTGGCTGTTGTTTTTTTTTTTTGATATTGAGTTGTATGAGTTGTTTGTGTATCTTGGATATTAACCGCTATTCGGTCACTTCATTTATAATATTTTCTCCATTCCATAGGTTGTCTTTTGTTTTTATCGATGATTCCCTTTGCTGTGCAAAAGCTTTAAAGTTTATTAGGTTCCATTTGTTTATTTTCTCTTTTATTTCTTTTGCCTTAGGAAACTTATCCAAAAAATATTGGTATATGTCAACATGTGTTCTGCTTATGTTCTCTTCTATGAGTTTTATGGTTTCCGTTCTTATATTCAGGTCTTTAAACCATTTTGAGTTTTTATATGGTGTGAGGGAATTTTCTAATCTCATTGTTTTTCATGTAGCTGTCCCCCTTTCTCAGCATCACTTGTTGAAGGGACTGTCTTTTCTGCATTGTATATTCTTACCTCCTTTGTTATAGATTAATTGACCATAGGTGCATGCATTTATTTCTGGGCTCTCTATTCTGTTCCATAGAGCTATGTGACTACTTTTGTGCCAGTACCATGCTGTTTTGATTACTGTAGCTTTGTAGTATAATCTAAAGTCTTGGGAGGGTTTTACATGCAGCTTTGTTCTTTTTTCTCGAGATTGCTTTGGCAATTCAGGGTCTTTTGTGGTTCCATATGAACTTTAGAATTATTTGTTCTAGTTCTGTGAAAAATGTCATGAGTATTTTAATAGTAATTGCATTATATACGTAGATTGCTTTGGGTAGTATAACCATTTTAACAATATTAATTCAATACAAGAGCAGGGGATATCTTTCAATTTTTTGTGTCATCTGCAATTTCATTCATCAGTGTTTTATAGTTTTCAGGGTATAGGTCTTTCACCTCCTTGGATTATTCCTAGGTATTTTATCTATTTTTTTTGATGCAGTTTTTTTTAAAATTTATTTATTTATTTATTTATGGCTGTGTTGGGTCTTCGTTTCTGTGCGAGGGCTTTCTCTAGTTGTGGCAAGTGGGGGCCACTCTTCATCGCGGTGCACGGGCCTCTCACTATCACGGCCTCTCTTGCTGCGGAGCACAGGCTCCAGACGCGCAGGCTCAGTAGTTGTGGCTCACGGGCCCAGTTGCTCCACGGCATGTGGGATCATCCCAGATCAGGGCTCGAACCCGCGTCCCCTGCATTGGCAGGCAGACTCTCAACCACTGCGCCACCAGGGAAGCCCCCAGATGCGATTTTAAATGGGACTATGTTTTTACTTCCTTTTCTGATATTTCATTATTAGTGTATAGAAATCCAACAGATTTCTGTATATTAATTCAGCAAACTTGCTGAATTCGTTTAACAGGTCTAATAGTTTTGGGTGGAGACTTTAGTGTTCTCTATATAAAGTATCATGTCATCTGCAAATAGTGACAGTTTTACCACTTCCCTAACAATTTGGATACCTTTTATTTCTTTTACTTGTCTCATTTTTGTGACTTGCATTTTCAATACTATGGTAAACTGAAGTGACAAAAGTGGGCATCCTTGTCTTGTTCCTGAATTGAGCAGGCAGGCTTTCAGCTTTTCACCATTGTGTATGATGTTCACTGTGGGTTTGTCATACATGGCCTTTATTATGTTGAGGTATGTTCCCTCTATACCCACTTTGACGAGAGTTTTTATCATGAATGGATGTTGAATTTTGTCACAAGATTTTTCTGCATCTATTGAGATAATAAAGTGATTTTTATCTTCTCTTTTGTTAATGTGGTATATCACATTGATTGATTTGTGAATGTTGCACCATCCTGTGACACTGGAACAAATCCAAGTTGATCATAGTATATAATCCTTTTTATATATTTTTGGATTCAGTTTGCTGATATTTTATTGAAGATATTTCCATATATATTCATCAAAGATACTGGCCTGTAATTTTCTTTTTCTATAGTGTCTTTGTCTGGTTTTGGTATTAGGGTTGTGGTGCCCTAATAGAATGAATTTGGGAGTTTTCCCTACTCTTCATGTTTTGGAATAGTTTGAGAAGGATAGGTATTCTTTATATGTTCAGTAGAATTTGCATGTGATGCCATCCAGTCTTGGAATTTTGTTTGCTGGGTGTGTTTTCATTAAAAATTTAGTTTCACTTCTAGTGATCAGTTTATTGAAATTGTTTCCTCTTGATTCAGTCTGAGCAGGCTGTATGTTTCTAGAAATTTGTCCATTTCTTTTAGGTTGTCCAATTTGTTTGCATATAACTTTATTCTTGCATATAAAGTATATGCATATACAGTATTCTCTTATGTTTATTTTGTATCGTGATACCAGTTGGTATTTCTCCTCTTTCTTTTCTTATTTTGTTTATTTTGGATCCTCTCATTTTTCTTCTTCATGAGCCTGGCTAAAGGTTTATCAATTTTGTTTATCTTTTCAATAAACAGCTCTTGGTTTCCTTGATCTTTTCTATTGTTTTTTTAAATCTCTATTTTATTCATTTCCTCTCCAATCTTAATTATTTCCTTCCTTCTGCTAGTTTGGACATTGTTTGTTCTTTTTCTGATTCTTTTAGGTGGTAAGTTAGGTTGTTTACTTGAGATTTTTCTTGTTTCTTGAGGTAGGCCTGTATCCCTATGAACGTCCCTCTAAGAAATGCTTTTGCTGCATCCTATAGATTTTGGAAAGTTGTGTTTCTATTTTCATTTGTCTCTAGGTATTTTCTGAATTCCTCTTTGATTTCATGATTGCCCCATTGATTTTTCAATAATATGTTGTTTAGTCTTCATGTGTTTGTTCTTTTCCCATTTTTCTTTCTGTAGTTGATTTCCTGTTTCATGTCACTGTGGTCAGAAAAAATACTTGACATAATTTTTATCCTCTTAAATTTGTTGTGGCTTGTTTTGTGGTCTAGTATGGGATCTATCCTGGAGAAAGTTCCATGTGTAGTTGAAAAGAATGTGTATTCTTCTATTTTTGGATATAATCTCTTGGAGATATCTATTTGTCCAACTGGTCTATTGTGTCATTTAAGACCATGATTGCTTTCTTGATTTTCTGTCTGTGTGATCTGTCCATTGATGTAAGTGGGGTGTTAAAGTCCCCTACTATTATTTTAGTTATATCTACTTGATTTAAACTAATAGTCATCTAAGTTCAAACACACTCCAAAAGGTCTACATTTTTTACTCCCTTCCCCCACATTTTTGTTTTTGATGTCATATTTTATATCTTTCTGCTTATTATTTTACTATTTATTGTATTGGATTGGCCAAAAAGTTCATTCGGTTTTAAGTAAAAATAAAAGACACATTTTTCATTTTCACTAACAACTTTATTGAACAATGTATTCACTAACCAAATGAACTTTTTGGCCAACCCAATCATTTTAGTTGCCCTGACAATTTTTTTTGTCTTTTAATCTATGTGCTGTCTTTTTTAAGTGATTTTCATTTCTTACTATATATTTGCTTTTCCTACTGGGATTTTCTCTTTGCTGTAGTTTCTCACTTCTTTTTCATTTAGACAAGACCCTTCAACATATATTTTAGGGTAGATTTAGTATTGATGAATTCTTTTAGTTTTTGCTTGTCTGAGAGTTTCTTTCTCTTTCCTATTCTAAATGATAATCTTGCTGGGTAAATTATCTTTGATTGCTGATTTTCCCCTTTCAGCACTTTGAATATATCATTCCACTCTCTTCTGACCTGCAAACTTTGTGCAGAGAAATCAACTGATAACATTATGGGGGCTCCCTTGTATATGACTCTTTGTTTTTCTCTTTCTGCCTTTAGAATTTTCTATTTATTTATTTTTAACTTTTGCCGTTTTGATGATATGTCTTGGTGTGTGTGGGTCTCTTTGTGTTCATCTTGCTTGGGACCCTCTGTGCTACCTGTACCTGGAGATCTGTTTACTTCTTTAGGTTTGGGATGTTTTCTGCCATAATTTCTTCAAATACATTTTCAATCCCCTTCTCTCTTTCTTCTCCCTCTGTAACCCCTATAATGTGACTGTTGACATGTTTAATGTTATCCCATAGATCTTTATGTTACTTTCCTTTTTTTCCATTTGTCTTTCTGTCTGTTGTTTGGATTGGGTGATTTCCATTATTCTATCTTCCAGATCACTTATGCGTTCTTCTGTGTCATTTAGTCTGCTATTTATTGCTTTTAGAGTGTTTTTTAAATCTCAGATATTGAATTATCTATTTTTGATTGAGTCTTCTTTATATTTTCTAGTTCCTTATAAAATTGATCTGTGTTTAGATCAATTCTTTTCCCTATTTTAGTTAGCATTTTTATTACCAATGTTTTGAATTCTTTATTTGGTAGATAAACCTTTCCCAGGTTCTGGATGCCCTAGATCCAGTGCCAAGTTGTGGCATGGGGTGAGCAGTGCTGGGGCGTTTGCTCAGTTCAGGTTGGGCTGCATGTCTAGGTGGCAGTCAGTGAGTCAGACCTCTCTCTGCCCTGCCTGGGGGCAAGTCAATACTCTCGCATTCCTCATGAGTTCAGTGTAGGCTTCTCCATCCCTTCTATCCGTTTCAGTGGTTCTCCAAGTAGCTAAGGGGCTTGTCTCTTATGTGTAAGACCCCAGGACTGGGATGCCCAGACTGTGGCTTGATCTTCTCACTCCCCAGGGAGAGTGTCCGCCCTTGTGATATCCCTTTTCCTCTGAGTCCCCTACCTGGGGCACAGGTCCCAACCCAATAGCTCTTCTTCTCTTCCTACCTGATTACGTGTGTATCTTTCTTACAACCTTGGTTGCACAGGAGTCCTTCTGCCAGTTTCCAGTTAGTTTTCTGTGAATGTTGTTCCACATGTATACATATTTTTAATGTGTTCATGGGGGAATGTGAGCTCCATGTCCTCTTACTCCACCATCTTGATCTCCCCGGTCTAAAAACCTATTCTGATGTAGAGTTGCAATTTTCTGACTCTGTCTGTATACTTATCACCTTACTACAAGTTTTGTGTACTTTTGCCTTTTTGTCTCTGGTAGAATAGCTCCTTTCAACATTTCTTGTAAGGCAGGTCTAGTGTTGATGAACTCTCTCAGCTTTTGTTGTTCTGGGAATGCCTTTATTTCTCCTTCATATCTCAATTATGACTTTACCGAATAGAGTGTTCTTGGCTGACACGTTTTATCTTTCAGTATTTTGAGAATGTCCTTCCACTCTCTCCTGGCCTGTAAAATTTCTGGTCAGAAATCTGCTGATAGCCCAACAGGGGTTCCTTTGTAGGTTCCCATCTCTTTTTTCTCTGGCTGCTTTTAAAATTCTTTCTTTGTTGTGGATTTTGACAGTTTTAATATAAGGTGTCTTTGAGAATATCTTTATATGTTGAGTCAATTAGGTGTTTTCTTAGCATCTTGGACTTGTATATTCGTTTCCTTTCCCAGGTTTGGGAAGTTCTCAGCTATTATTTCTTCAAATAAACTCTCTGCTCCCTTCTTCTCTTCTTATTCTGGGATACCCATTACCATAATGTTACCCTTCCTCAAAGGGTAGTTCTCATAGGATTTCATTTTTCAAAAAGGTCTTAATTCTCTTTCCTCTTCTACCCGTTATCATTTCAAGATTTGTAACTTGGAGCTCACTAATGCTCTCTTCTTTATCGTATGCTCTATTTCCAATGCTTTCTAATGCATTCTTCTTCTCAATTATTGTGTTACTCAGCTCCAGAATATCTGTGTGTTTCTATTTCAACATTTCAATCTCTTTGGTAGGACATTAATTCTGTTCATTAATTTTATTCCTGAGATCATCAAATTGCCTTTCTGAATTTTCTTATATCTTGTTGAGCCTCTTCATGACAGCTATTTTAAATTCTCTATCAGTTAGATCACAGTATTCCACGACTTTATCTTTTGTTTCTGGAGAATTGTCATTTTCTTTTTGTGATAACTCTTACTGTGGTTCTTCATGGTGCTGATGAGTTAGTTGTTCCTTAGCCTGACATTTGAAGTATCAAACACCTTTCTTCATTATGTAAAGCTTTTATTTATTTATGTTAAAACTTGATTCTAATAATTTATCAGGTTAGAAATTAAAGACCTTTCTTTTATTTTCCAGTAGGTGGCAATATAGTACAAGTTTTTGGTTTCT
The DNA here is from genome assembly GCF_009873245.2 of Balaenoptera musculus. NCBI lineage: Eukaryota > Metazoa > Chordata > Mammalia > Artiodactyla > Balaenopteridae > Balaenoptera > Balaenoptera musculus. The sequence goes on along the minus strand of NC_045806.1, from coordinate 59,968,847 downwards.
CTTAACCTGCACTGCCTCTGATTATATTTAATAGTGGGCATTTTCTACCCTGTCAGAGGTGTTGCCAAGTATCCTTGTTATTGCTGCTCGTGCCTCCAGGGCTATTGGTGCCTCGATGTTGCTGGCGTTGCTGGTGCCGTTGCCTGAGGCCATGGGATGACAGGCAGTTCCACTGCTTTCAGTATCTCCTGAGTCACAGACTCCACCATTGCAGGGGGCAACCAGGGTCACAGGTGCCTCTAACCATGTTGGGTGTTGTTGGATTCACAGGTGCCACCTGTGAAGGGCAGAGGGCCAGAATCATGGTCACCTCTCTGCCTGAAGACATGGGGTTACAGGGCCTGCTGCTACTGCTGCCTAGTTACTTGTGGATATGAGTACTGGAGTCATGTGCTCTGCCTCCCCTGCTTCTATGGGGTTCTCTGGGGCTGCCATGGCTGAGGGCCAGGATCTCAGGCACCACCTCTACTGTTCCTTCATTTCTGTCTCCTCTATGTATTCTAGTCCATCCACCTTTACACATACAGATGTGTGGAACTCTTTGGCATCCTGTTGTGTTGGTGGGCAGAGGCACCTTTGTTGAGTTGTGGATGTTTTACTGGTTGTATATTGGAAGGTGGAGACAAAGAGAGCATCTCACTCTGCCACCATGCTGTTGTCCAGCCTGTTTAATGCATTTCTTATCCATTTTCCCCTCTTTATCTGCTTTCTCTACTTTATTTATTTATTTTTTTTTTAATTTTTAATTTATTATTTATTTATTATGTTTATTTTTGGCTGTGTTGGGTCTTCGTTTCTGTGCGAGGGCTTTCTCCAGTTGCGGCGAGTGGGGGCCACTCTTCATCGCGGTGCGCGGGCCTCTCACTATCGCGGCCTCTCTTGTTGCGGAGCAGAGGCTCCAGACGCTCAGGCTCAGTAGTTGTGGCTCACGGGCCCAGTTGCTCTGCGGCATGTGGGATCTTCCCAGACCAGGGCTCGAACCCGTGTCCCCTGCATTGGCAGGCAGATTCTCAACCACTGCGCCACCAGGGAAGCCCTGCTTTCTCTACTTTAATTGAGCATTTTTATTTTTCCATTTTATCTCTTTTATTTATTATTTATATCTCTTTGTAAAAATGTTTTAGTGTTCTGCCTTGGGTTTACAATATGCATTTGAAATAATCTAAGTGCACCTTTGAATAATATTGCACTGCGTCATGTGTAGTGTGAAGACATTTTAAGAATATATTTCCAGTTCCTCCTTCTCTCCCTTGTACGATTGTTGTCATATATTTCACTTTACATAAGCTATAAGTATCTAATACATTGTTAATATTTTTGCATTATAGTCAGTTATACTTAGAGCAATTAAAAGTGATAAAGTATTTTACCCTCATTTATTCTATTTCCTATGCTTCCACTTCTTTTCCTAGGTGGAAAATTTTGACATATCATATTCCTTCTTCTTGAAAAACTTAAAAAATATATTTTTGTAGTGTAGGTATGTTGGCAATAAATTTCTTCAGTTTTTATTTGTCTAAGAAGTGTTTCTTTTCACTTTTGAAAGATTTTTTAAAACTATATAGAATTCTGCATTGACAGTTTCTTTCTTTCAGTAATTTAAAGATGTCACTCCATTTTCTTCTTGTTTGCAGGATTTCTGATGAGAATTCTGCTGGAATTCTTATGTTCTGTAGGTTTTTTTTTTTTTTTTGGTCTGTTTTTGTTTTTTGGTCTGGCTGCCTTCAAGATTTTCTCTTGCTTTGTCTTCACTAGTTTGAATATGATATGTTTCTATGGATGTTTTTGTTTGTTTGCTTGGCATTTGTCCTGCTTAGTATTCTCTGAGCTTCTTGGACAGAACATTCTGCCCAATATCGGTATAATATACACTCTTCTAAAATGTGCACATTTTGCAGTAGATCATATGTTAGACCACAAAACAAGTCAACAAATTTAAGAAGATTGAAATCATATCAGGTATCTTTTCCAACCATAATGATTTGAAACCAGAAATCAATAACTGGAGGAAAATTGACAAATGTCTATTCAGGTCCTTTACCCATTTAAAAATTGGGTTATTATTATTGTTGTTGTTGTTATTTTGCTGTGGAGTTGAGTTCCTTATACATTTTACTTTACTCTGTTGATTATTTCCAGTATTGTGTAGAAGTTTTTAGTTTGATGCAATCTCGCTTGTCTATTTTCACTTTTGTTGCCTGTTTTTCCAGGGCCAAATACAAAAATTCATATTTTTCTCATGATGTTTTCTAGGAGTTTTACAGTCTTGACTCTTACATTTAAATCTTTAATCCACTTTGAGTTGATTTCTGTATATGGAATGAGAAAAGTGTCTAATTTCATTCTTTTGCAGTTTCATAACACCATTTATCCTGTTTCCACTGAGTGTTCTTGGCACTTTTGTCAAAGATCAGTGGACCATAAATGCATAGATTTATTTTCTGGACTCTCTTTCCTGTTTCTTTGTTCTATATGTCTGTTTTTATGCCAGTACCATACTGTTTTGATTACTATAGCTTTGTAGTATATTTTGAAATCAGGCAGTATAATTGCTGAAACTTTATTCTTCTTTTCAAGATTGCTCTGACTCGTCAGGTTCTATTGTCCCATATGAATTTTACGGTTGTTTTTTTTTTTGTTTCTTTGAAAATGTCATTGGGATTTTGATAGGAATTGAATTGAATCTTTATATCACTTTGGGTATTATGGACATATTAACAATATTAATTCTTCCAATCAATGAACACAAAATATTGATATATTTCCATTTACTTGTGTCTTCTTTAATTTCTTTCATCAGTGTTTTGTACTTTTCAGTATACAGATTTTCCCCTCTATGGTTGTATTTATTCCGAAGTATTTTATTCTGTTTGATGCTATAGTAAATTGGATTGCTTTTGTAATTTTTTTCAGCTAGTTTGTTGTCAGTGTATAGCAACACAACTGATTTTTGTATGTTGATTTTGTATTCTGCAACTTTAATGAATTTATTTATTAGTTCTAACAGGTTTTTGTTGAAGTTGTTAGGGTTTTCTATATATAAGATCAGATAATTTAAAAACAGAAAATTTTACTTCTGCCTTTCTGATTTATATGTCTTTTATTTTTTCTCTGCCTAATATTTCTGTCTAGGACTTCCAACACTATGTTGAACAGAAGTAGCAAGAGCTGGCACTCTTGTCTTGTTCTTGATCTTAGAGGAAAAGTTTTCAGCATTCACTGTTTAGTATGACATTAGCTGCGGGTTTCTAATATGTGATGTTTATTATCTTGACCTACACTCCTTCTATAACTAATTTGTTGACAGTTTTTTAAATCATAAATGTATTTCGAATTTTTGAAAATGCCTTTTTTGCATCTATTAAGAAGGTCATAAACTTTTAAACCTTCATACTGTTAATACGGAATCACGATTATTGATATTGCAGTTGAACCACTTGTACACCTGAGGGATAAATCCCAGTTGGTCATGTTGGGTGATCCTTTTGATTTGCTGGTAAATTTGGATTGCTAGTATTTTTCAAGTGTTATTGCATTTATGTTCATTAAGATATATTGGCCTGTAATTTTCTTTTCTTGTAGTGTCCTTTCCTTGCTTTGGTATCAGGTAATTCTTGCCTCATAAAATAAGTTTGGAAGAGGGGAGGTCAAGATGGCAGAGTAGGAGGATGTTGAGCTCACCTACCCCCATGAACACATCAAAAATACATCTATAGGTGGAGCAACTTTCACTGAAAACAAACTGGAGACAGGCAGAAAGGCCCTTCTACAACCAAGGCTATAAAGAAAGATCCACACGGAGTTGGGCAGGAAGTCAGGAGAAGCAATTAGGTCAGGACCCATACCCCTAGCAGGGGACACAGAAGAGGAAGGGGATATCATGGGCTCAGAGATCCTGCCTGGGGAGTGAGTGTTTGAGCCTCATATTGGGCAACCCAGCCCTGAGGTCCAACACCAGGAAGATGAGTTTCCTTAGCTGGTTTGAAAACCAGTGAGACTTACTGGAGGGCTGTAAGAAACCGAGACTCCATGCATGAAGTATGCACACACACACTTGGTTACTCCCGGCACCAAGGTGGAGGAAGCACATTGAAAATTCCCTGGGGTTCTGACTGGTTTCCTGTGACCACCCCAGCATGCACCCCAGCTCGCACTGGGTGCCTGCTCCAGCCCCTCTTACTCTGGTGCAGCTCCACACTAGGGCGAAGGCTGCCCTTGCTCAGGAGAGTGCACACATGAAAGGGATGGGGCCACCTGGACCCAGCACTGCATCTGAACAGGATGAGAGTAACCATTGCTGGTGCAACTATAGGCAAAAACTTGGGAGCAACTTGGGGCTCTGACTGGCATGCTGGGACCTTCCTAGCATGTGGGGCAGCCTATACCAGGTACCCACTCCAACTCCTCTTGCTTGGGCACTGTTCCCCACTGGGGTGAAAGTGCTGTTGCTGAGGAGGTGCATGCACTTGGAGGAAGCAGAGATCGCTCAGACCTGGCCCTGCCTCTGAATAGGGTGGGGTCAGCCATTGCTGGCGAGCTGTAGAGGCAGCAGATTGGAAATAGACTGGGGCTCTGACTGGCTTGATGGGATCATCCCAGAATAAACCCCAGCTTGCACCAGGTACCGACCCCAACCCTTCTTATTCTGGCACTGCTCTCCACTAGAGTGGAAGTGCCATTGCTGGGGGAAGAATGCACACTTAGAAGGAGTGGAACCAGGGCCTCTTCTCTAGCTCTTGGGGTCCCAATCCCACCCCCCTGATAAGGTGATGATGGCCATTGAGGATAGGAAAAGCCCCAGGTCACACCTGGCTCTGGCTCTAGCCCCTCCATCTCCAGCCTTACCTCCCACCAAGGTGGTAGCTGCCAGCACACCCAAAGGGAAGATGGGACCTATGCTCACTTCACATCCAGCTCTCACAGCAAAAGCCACTGGGCACATACAGATTGCCCAGATAGGGACATACCCACATAAGGACACTGTTTTAAGATTAGAATAGGTAACTGTTCATCTAACTTCATAGAGACAGAGAAAGTTAAACAAAATCAGAAGACAGAGGAATTTGTTTCAAACAAAAGAAAAAGGAAGAAAAAACTGAAAAAAACCCTAATGAGACACAGAGAAATAATTTACTAGATAAAGAGTTCAAAGCATTAGAATAATAAGAATAGCATTAGTAATAAGAATGCTAACTGAACCTGGGCAAAGAATAGATGAACACAGTGAGAATTTAAACAAGGAACTAGAAAATATAGAAAAGAACCAGTCGGGGCTGAAGAATACAATAACTGAAATGAAAAAACACTAGAAGGAATTAACAGACAGACTAGGTGATACAGAATAGTACATAAGCAATCTGGAAGATAGAAAAATGGAAATCGCCCAATCAGAACAGGAAAAAGAAAAACAAATTTTAAAAAATGAGGATAGATGAAGGGACTTTGGGAAAACATGAGGCATACTAACGTCTGCATTATAGGAGTCCCAGAAGGAGATAAGAGAAAGAAAGGGGTAGAAAATATATTTGATGAAATTATGGCTGAAAACATCCCAAAGCTGAAGAAGGAAACAGATTTCCAGGTACAGGAAACACAGAGAGTTCCAAAAAAGATGAACCCAAAGAGACCCACATAAAGACATATCACAAATAAAATGCAAAAGTTTAAGATAAAGAGAGAATTTTAGGGACTTCCCTGGTGGTTCAGTGGTTAAGACTCCAAGCTCCCAATGCAGGGGGCCTGGGTTCAATCCCTGGTCAGGGAACTAGATCCCACATTCATGCTGCAACTAAGAGTTTGCATGTCACAACTAAGGAACCAGCAAGCCACAACAAAGGAGCCCACATGCCACAACTAAGACCCAGTGCAACCAAATAAATTAATTAATTAATTTAAAAAAGAGAATTTTAAGCCAGCAAGAGAAAAAAAGTCACATGCAAGGGAACCCCTATAAGGCTATCAGCTGATTTTTCTGCAGAAATTCTGCAGGTCAGAAGGGAGTGGAATGATAAATTTAAAGCATTGAAAGGGAAAAAAACCTACAACCCAGGATACTCTACCTTGGGTTAGAGTATCACACAAAGTTATCAGTCAGAATTGAAGGAGAGATGAAGAACTTTTCAGACAAGCAAAAACTAAGAGTTCATCAATATTAAACTGACCCTACAAGAAGTGTTAAAAGATCTTCTCTAAGTGGAAAAGAAAAGGCTACAACAAGAAAGAATATGTAGGAAAGGAGGAACCACACTAATAAAAGCAATATATAGTAATTGCTGTGGATCAACCACTTAAATAAGTGAGCACAAAGATTAAAAGACAAAAATTGTAAAATCAAATATAACTACGATAAACAGTTAAGGGATAGGCATGAAGATGTATAGTATAACATCGAAAACACAAACTTGGGGGAGGGGAATAAAACATATAGATCTTGTAGAATGTGTTTGAACTTAAATGACTATCAGTTTAAAACAAATAGATATAGTTATAGGTCAACATATATGAACCACATCGTAACCACAAATAAAAAACCTATAACAGGGACACAAAAACAAGAGAGAAAACATCACAAGCATACCACTAAGGAAAATCATCAAACCACAAGGGAAGTAGCTAAAAGAAGAAGAAAAGAGCAAAGAAGAACTACAAAAACAACCAGAAAACAAGTAACAAAATGGCAGCAAGTACATACCTATCAATAATCACTTTAAATATCAATGGACTAAGTGCTTCCATCAAGAGACATAGGGTGCCTGATTGGGTAAAAAACAAGACCCATCTATATTCTGCCTACTAGAGACTCATTTCAGAGCTAAACACACTCACACAGACTGAAAGTGAGGAGATGGTAAAAGATATTTTATGCAAATGGAAATGACATGAAAGCTGAGGTAGCAATACTCATATCAGCCAAGCATACTTTAAAACAAAGTGTATAAGTAAAGACAAAGAAGGACATTAAGTAATGATAATGAAATCAAAACAAGAAGAGGATATGACATTTCTAAACATATATGCTCCTAATATAGGAGAATTTAATAAATAAAGCAAATATTAACAGACATAAAGGGAGAAAATGACAATAATACAATAATAGTAGGGACATTAACACCTCATTTATATTAATGGACAGATCTTCCAGATAGAAAATCAATAAGGAAACAATGGCCTTAAATGACACATTAGACCAGTTGGAATTAGTAGATATCTACAGGACATTTCATCTCAAAACAGCAGAATACACATTATTTTCAAGTGCAAATGGAATATTCTCCAAGAGAGATCACATGCTAGGCAACAAGAAAAGTCTCAATAAATATAAAAGGATATAAATTATATCAAGAATTTTTTCTGACCACAGTGGTATGAAATTAGGTATAAATTACAGGAAGAAAAATGGGAAAAACACAAACACGTGGAGACTAAACAACATGCTACTAAAAAAAAATGGTCAGTGAAGACATCAAGGAAGAAATCAAACAATATCTCAAGACAAATGAAAATAAAAATGCAAATTTACAATATCTATGTAATACCACAAAAATAGTTCTAAGAGGGAAGTTTATTGCTATACAGGCCTACATCAAGAAACAAGAAAAACTCAAATAAACAAACTAACTTACCATCTAAAGGAATTACAAAAAGAAGAAGAAGAACAACAACAAAAATAACCCAAAGTAAGCAGAAGGAAGGAAATAATAAAGATTAGAGAGGAAATAAATATAGACCAAAATAACAGTAGACAAAATCAATGAAATTAGAGCTGGTTTTTGTAAGGAGAAAAAAATTGATAATCCTTTAGCCCAGCTTATTAATAAAAAATTAGTGGACCCAAATAAACAAAATAAGAAATAACAGAGGAGAAATTATACCTGATATCACAGAGATGTAAACAATTGTAAGAGAATACTGGGTACAGTTACATGCCAACAAATTGGACAACATAGAAGAAATGGATAGACTAGAAACATATAATCTTCCAAGACTAAATCAGGAAGAAATAGATAATCTGACTAGACTGATCACTAGTAGTAAAATTAAATCAGTAATCAAAAAATCTCCCACCAAACCAAATCCAGGACCAAACAGCTTCACAGGGGAATTGAACAAACATATAATGAAGAGCTAATACCTATCCTTCTCAAACTATTCCAAAAATTGAAGAGGATGGAACACACTCAGATTCATTCTATGAGGCCATATTACCCTGGTACCAAATGCAGACACTACAAAAAAAGAAAATTATAGGCCAATATGTCTGATGAATATAGATGCAAAAATCCTCAACAAAAAATGAACAAATAAAATTCAACATATAAAAAAGGATCATACACCATGATCAATTGGGATTTATTCCAGGGATGCAAGGATGGTTCAATATTTGCAAACCAATCAATGTGATATACCACATTAACAAAATGAAGGATAAAAATCACATGATCATCTCAATAGATGCAGAAAAACAATTAGACAAAATTCAACATCCATTCATGATAAAAATTCTCATCAAAGTTGGTATAGAGAGAACATATCTCATAATAACATGTAAATATTTATGACAAACCCACAGCTAACATTATACTCAAGGGTAAAAAGCTGAAAGCTTTTGCTCTAAAATCAGGAACAAGACAAGAATGTCCACTCTTGCTACTTCTATTTAACATATTATTCCAAGTCCTAGCCACAGCAATCAGACAAGAAAAAGAAATAAAAGGCATCCAAATTGGAAGGGAAGAAGTAAAACTGTCACTATTTAGACGACATGATACTATATATAGAAAACCCTAAAGTCCCCACCAAAAAACTATTAGAACTAATAAATGAATTTGGTAAAGTTGTAGGTTACAAGATTAAGATACAGAAAACTGTTGCTTTTCTATACACTAATAATGAACTGTCAGAAAGAGAAAGCAAGAAAACAATCCCATTTAAAATCTCATCAAAAAGAATAAAATGCCTAGGAATAAACTTAATGAAGGAATGTGAAAGACCTATACTCTGAAAACTATAAAACACTGGTGAAGGAAATTGAAGATGATATAAAGAAATGGAAAGATATCCTGTTTTCATGGACTGGAAAAATTAATATTGTTAAAATGTCTATTGAAAGCAATCTACAGACTTAATACAGTCCCTATGAAAATACCCATGACTTATTGCATAGATCTAGAACAAATAATCCTAAAATTTATATGGAACCACAAAAGACCCTGAATAGCCAAAGCAATTTTGACAAGAATGTAGAAAGCTGGAGGTATCACCTTCTTTGAATTCAGACTATGCTATAAAGCTAAATTCATCAAAACAGTATGGTACTGGCACAAAGACAGATCAATGGAACAGAGAGATAAACCCATGCACATATGGTAAATTAATCAACAACAAAGAAGGCAAGCATATACAAAGAAGAAGTCTCTTCAATAAGTGGTATTTAGGATAACTGTGCAGTTACATATAAAAGAACAAATTTAGGGGCTTCCCTGGTGGCGCAGTGGTTGAGAGTCTGCCTGCCAATGCAGGGGACACGGGTTCGAGCCCTGGTCTGGGAGGATCCCACATGCTGCGGAGCAGCTGGGCCCGTGAGCCACAATTACTGAGCCTGCGTGTCTGGAGCCTGTGCTCTGCAACAAGAGAGGCCGCAATAGTGAGAGGCCGCGATAGTGAGAGGCCCGCGCACCGCGATGAAGAGTGGCCCCCCGCTTGCCACAACTAGAGAAAGCCCTCGCACAGAAACGAAGACCCAACACAGCCATAAACAAATAAATAAAAATTAAAAAAAAAAAAGGCTTCAGGAAACACTATCTGAAAGACTTTAAAAAAAAAAAAAAAAGAACAAATTTAGAATATTTTGTCACACCATATACAAAAATAAACTCGAAATGGTTTAAAGAACTAATTATAAGACTGGAAACAATAAAAGTCCTAGAAGATAGCATAGGCAGTACAATCTCTGACATAGGTCTTAACAATATATATATATAGATATTTGGATCTGTCTCCTCAGCAAGGGAAACAAAAGCAAAAATAATCAATTAGTACTATATCAAACTTAAAAGCTTTTGCACAGCAAAGGAAACCATTGACAAAATGAGAAGACAACCTACTGAATATGAGAAAATATTTGCAAATGATATGCCTGATTAGAGGTTAATATCCAAAATATATAAACAGTTCATACAACTGAATATAAAAAAAAATAACACCCCAATGAAAAAATTGGCAGAAGACCTGATTGGACATTTTTCCAAAGAAGACATACAGATGACTAACAGGCACATGAAAAGATGCTCAACATCACTTATCAGGGAAATGCAAATCAAAACCACAGTGAGATATTGCCCCACACCTGTCAGAATGGCTATTGACAAGCTTCCACAAATAACGAATGTCGGCAATGATGTGGAGAAAAGGGAATCCTAGTACACTGTTGGTGGGAATGTACTCTGGTGCAGCCATTTTGGTAAACATTATGGAGGTTCCTCAGAAAACTAAAAATAAAACTACCATGTGATCCAGCAATTTCACTCCCACATATATTTCAGAAGAAAATGAAAACACTAATTGAAAAGATATATGCACTGCTATGTTCGAAAGAACATTGTTTACAATAGCCAAGCAATGGAAGCAACCTGTGTCTTTCAACAGATGAATGGATAAAGAAAATGTGGTTTATGTATAAAATAGAATATTGCTCAGCCATAAAAAAGAATGAAAATTTGCCATTTGTAGCAACATGGAGGGACCCTGGAGGTTATTATGCTTAGTGAAGTAAGTCAGAAAGAGAAAGATAAATACTGTATGTTATCATTTATGTGTGGAATCTAAAAAATAAATGATTAAATATAACAAAATCAAAACACACTCACAGATGTAGAGAACAAACTAGTGTTTACCAGTGGAAAGGGAAATGGTGTAGGGGCAAGTTGGAGGTAGAGGATAAATAGGTACAAACTACTATGCCTAAAATAAACAAGCTACAAGGATATTTTGTATAGAGAATATAGCCAATATTTTATAATAACTTTAAATTGAGTATAATCTATATAAATATTGAATCACTGTGTTGTACAAAAGAAATTAATATATTATAAGTCAATTAAACTTTAATTAAAAATTACAAAAAATAATGAAAACTATTATTTTTCAGTGTAGCATTGAATTTAAACCAAATGAGCCCAGGAGAACCATATCAATTTAATTTATATTGCTTTTAAAATAATGAACTATATATTAGCATTCCTTGAAAAAATATAATGAAATGAGTTTGGAAGTTTTCCCTCCTCTTCATTTTTTTTTTTTGTGGAAATTTTGAGAGCATTTTCATATTTCTTTAAATATTTCATAGAATTTATTGGTGAAGCCATCTTGTCTCAGGTTTTACTTTGTTAGGAGGTTTGTGTTAATTGATTCAATCTATTTACTCATCTGTCCATTCAGATTTCCCATCTCATCATTATTCAGTTTTTATAGGTTGTATGTTTCTAGGAGTCTGTACATTTGTTCCAGGTTATCCAACTTGGTGACATATAATTGACTTATAACCCTTTTTATTTCTGTGGTATCATTTTAATATCTCCTCTCTCATATATTTTATTTGAGTCTTCTTTTTTATTAGTGAGGTAAAGGTTTTTCAATTTTATTTAAAAAAAAATTCCAGCTCTTAGTTTTGTTGATTTTTTCTATTATTTTTCTAGTCTCTAGTTCATTTATTTCTGCTCTTAGCTTTATTATTTCCTTCCATCTGCTAACTCTGAGCTTAGTTTGTTTTCTTTTTATATTCCCTTGAATTATAAAATTAGATTGTTTATATGAGATATTTTTCTTTTCCTTTTTAAAGATTTGAGATATTATTGATGTATAACATATGTTAATTTAAGACAAACTATGTGATGATTTGATACACATATATATATTACAAAATGATTCCCACAAAAATGTTAGTTAACACCTCCATCCCCTTCAATAATTTCCACTTTTTGAAAGAAGATAACATTTAAGAGCTACTCTCTTAACATTCAGATATATAATACAGTATACTTAATTATGGTCAATATGCTGTACATTAGATCCCCAGAACTAATCATCTTATAGCTTGGAATGTGTACTCTTTGACCAACATCTCTCCATTACCCCCACGCCCCCAACACCTGGCAACCACAATTTTACTCTCTGTTTCTATGAGTTCAGCTTTCATATATTTTGTATATATGTGAGAATATACAGTATTTGTCATTCTCTGACTTATTTCACTTAGCATAAAATACCCTCAGGTTCCATCCATGTTGTTACAGAAGGCAGGACTTCCTTCTTTCTCATGGCTGAATAATATGCTATGTTTAGATAGATAGATAGATGGATAGATAGATAGATAGATAGATAGATAGATCTATATATCTATATCTATCTTCCTATCCACTCATCCACTGATGAACACTTAGGTTATTTCAAATCTTGGTTGTTGTGAATAATGCTGCAGTGAATCTGGGAGTGTTCATTGTGTTAAGCATTGTTCTTTCTCAAAATTACTTTAGCTCTTTGGGGCGTTTTGTTGTTCCATATGAATTTTAGGATTGTTGTTTCTATTTTGATCCAGAAACATGGGATATCTTTCCATTTATTTGTGTTTCTTTAATTTCTTTCATCAATATCTAATAGTTTTGGTGTAGAGATCTCTCACTTTCTTGGTTTTTGATGCTATTATAAATGGGATTTTATTTCTTTTTAGATAGTTCATTTTAGTGTATAAAAGGCAACTATTTTGTGTGTTAATTTTGTATCCTGCGAATTTACTGAATTCTTTTATTAGTTCTAACAAGTTTTTAGTGGGATACTTGAGATTTTATATATATATATACATATATATATATAAAAGATCATGTAAAAAGCAAACAGATAATTTTATTTCTTACGTTCCCAGTTGGATGCCTTTTAAAAATATTTCTTGCCCAATTGCTTTTAGTAGAACGTCTAGGTCTATCCTGAATAAAGTGATGAGAATGAGCATCCTTGTCTTATTCCTGATCTTAGAGGGAAGGCTTTCAATCATTTACCATTGAGTACGATGTTTCCTATAAGTTGTTTATTTGAGATCTTTCTTTTTTCTTAATGTAAGCTTTAAAAAAAATCAGTATTGGCCTGGCTCTTAGCATTGCTTTTACTGTGTTCCATATGTTTTGGTATGTTATCTTTCTATTTTCTTTTGTTTCAAGATAATTTTTGATTTTCCTTTTGATTTCTTCTTCGTCACATTGGTTAAGAGTGTGTTGTTTAACTTATATATACTTGTTAATTTTTCAATTTTTCTGCTCTTTTTATTTCTAGTTTTATACCGTTTGGGTGGGAAAAGTTACTTCAGATGATCTCAAAGTTCTTAAATTTGCTCAGTCTTATTTTGTGGTATAACACATGATCTAACCTGGAGAATGTTATGTCAGAACTAGAGATAATGTGTATTCTGCTACTGTTGGATGGAATGCTCTGAATATATCTAAGTCCATTTTGTGTAAAGTATGGTTCAAGTCCAATATTTCCTTATTAATTTACTGTATGGACAATACATCCATTGTTAAGAGTGATGTATTTAAGTTCCCTGCTATTATTGTATTGCTGTCTATTTCTCCTTTTAGATATGTTAGTATTTGCTTAATATGTTGCTGTGGTTTGATGTTGGGTGTATATATTTGGTTGGCCAAAAAGTTCGTTCGGGTTTTCCATATGAGCTTACAAAAACTGAACGAACTTTTTGGCCAACCCAATATTTTTAAAATGTATTTTATTGAGGATAGTTGATTTACAGTGTTACATGATGCACAACACAGTGATCAACAATTTTAAAGGTTATATGTTTATAGTTATTATAAAATATTAGCTATATTCTCTGTGCTGTACAACATATCCTTGTAGCTTGTTTATTTTATACATAGTAGATTGTACCTCTTAATCCACTACAACTAACTTGCCCACACTCCTTTCCCTCTCTCACCTGGAAACCACTAGCTAGTTCTCTATACCTGTGTCTGTTTCTTTTTTCTTATATTCAATAGTTTGTTTTATTTTTTAGATTCCACACATAAGTGATATCATACAGTATATGTCTTTCTCTGTCTGACTTATTTTGTTAAGTATAAACCCCTCCATGTCCATACATGTTATTGCAAATGACATTTTTTTATTCTTCTCTATGGCTGAGTAGTATTCCATTGTATATATGTACCACATCTTCTTTATACAATCATCTATTGACACATACATTGCTTCCATACCTTGGCAATTGTAAATAGTGCTGCAGTGAGCATGTGGGTGGATGTATCTTTTCAAATTAGTGTTTTTGTTTTCTTCAGATATATACCCAGAAGTGGAATTTCTGGGTCATAAGGTAGTTCTATTTTTAGATTTTTGAGGAACCCCCCACTGGTTTTCACAGTGGCTGCTCCAATTTACATTCCCACCAATAGTGTACATGTGTTCCCTTTTCCCCACATCCTCACCAACATTTGTTATTTGTGGTCTTTTTGATGAAGCCATCCTGTTGGTTGTGAGATAATACATCAGAGAAATTTGCATTTCTCTGATGATTAACCATGTTGAGCATCTTTTCTTCTGCCTGTTGGCCATCTGTAATTCTTCTCTGGAAAAGTGTCTATTCAAATCTTCTGCTCATTTTTAAATGGGTTGTTTGTTTTTAATGGGTTGTTTGTTTTTTTGATGTTGAGTTTTATGAACTGTCCATATATTTTGGATATTAATCACTTATCTGTCATATCATTTGCAAATATTTTCTCCCATTCTGTAGGTTTTCTTTTCATTTAAATTAAGGAAACAATCCCATTTACCATCACATCAAAAAGAAGAAAATACCTAGGAATAAACCTGTACTTGGAAAACTATAAGACACTGATGAAAGAAATTGAAGCAACACAAACAGATGGAAAGGTATACTGTGTTCTTGGATTGGAAGAATTACTATTGTTAAAATAACCATACTACCCAAGGAAATCTACAGATTTAATACAATACCTATCGACACACCAAAGGTATTTTTCATGAAACTAGAACAAATAATTTTAAAATTGGTATGGAAACAGAAAAGACCCCAAATAGCCAAAACAATCTTGAGAAAGAAGAACAGAGCTCGAGGAATCATGCTCATTTACTTTAGACTATACTACAAAGCTACAGTAATCAAAACAGTGTGTTACTGGCACAAAAACAGACACATAGATAAATGGAACAGAATAGAGAGCCCAGAAATAAATCCAAACACTAACGGTCAATTAAACTATGATAAAGGAGGCATGGATATATCATGGAGAAAATACAGTCTCTTCAATAAGTGGTGCTGAAAAACTGGACAGTTACATGTAAAGGAATGAAGTTAGAGCATTTTCTAATACCATATACAAAAATAAACTCAAAATGGATTAAAGACTGAAATGTAAGACCAGAAACCATAAAACTTCTAGAAGGAAACAGACAGAACACTCTTTGACATAAATTGTAGCAATATTTTTTTTGGATCTGTCTCCTAAAGCAAAGGAAATAAAAACAAAAATAAACAAATGGGACCTAATTAAACTTAAAAGCTTTTGCACAGCAAAGGAAACCTTCAACAAAACAAAAAGGCAACCTACAGAATGTTTCAAGATTTTTTGTTTATTTTGGCCATACAGCTTGTGGGATCCCAGCTCCCTGACAAGGGACTGAACCTGGGCCCTCAGCAGTGAAAGCGTGGAGTTGTAACCAATGGACCACCAGAGAATTCCCTCAAGATATTTTTTGATTTCCCTTTTGATTTCTTCTTTCACCCACTGATTGTTTAGAAGTGTGTTGTTTAATTTCCACATATTTATAAGTATTCCAGCTTTACTTTGTCATTGATTTCTAATTTCATTCCACTGTGGTTGAAAATGATAGTTGGTATGATTTTGTAACTGACTAGGACCCTATGGGGCCTTCATGGGACAGACCCTTCCCCTCTCCACTTTGGCCCAATGCCCTCCACCTGCCCCTTGTTTGTAGAGAAATTTTAGCCTCCTAAGCCTTCCTCAAGTTCCAAAGAATACATTTAATCAGAGAAATGAGAAAATGCAGAAACAAAGGAAAATAGTCAAGCAAGACAAAATAATAATAGTTTAGCCATTAAACAAAGTCAAGGACTTTTAGTTCCTATTCAAGGACTATAAATAATATTCTGAGACATATTCTTTGAGCTGTTTTGCATATACTGAAACCCCCACCAGGTGGAAGAAGTTAACTACATGATGACCAGACTGTAGCTATGACATAAGTTGCTCCATCTTACACAATTGCAATAACTGGCTTCAAGGAAATGGGAACAAACCAACCCTGGAATTGAAGATTAACTGTACTTAATCAAGATGATGCTGATCAGACCACCATATGACCAATTTCAAGATGATTGTTGGAGCTGAATGTGCTCTTCTACACGTAGCAACCCCCCCTCGCCTATGTACCCCTGAAACTCCCCTTTGAAAGCTCTTGCCCCCTGATGGGCAGTGAGGAGTTGGTTCCTTGGCACATGAGTTCACCTTCTGCCAAGGACTGCCAGCTTTCTCAATAAAGCTATCTTTTCTTTTACCCAACACTTATCTCTCAGTACAGTAAGTCCCCTAGATATGAACGTGTTCCATTCCAAGAATGCGTTCGTAAGTCCAATTTGTTCGTAAGTCCAGCAATGTTAGCCTAGGTACCCAACTAACACAATCGGCTATATAGTATTGTACTGAAATAGGTTTATAATACTTTTCACACAAATAATACATAAAAAACACAAAAAATAAAGAAAAAATTTTAATCTTACAGTTAAATACCTTGAAAAGTACAGTAGTACAGTGCAACAGCTGGCATACAGGGGCTGGCATTGGGCGAATAGGCAAGAAGAGTTACTGACTGGAGGTGGGAGATAGTAGAGCTGAAGGATCGTCAGCAGTAGGAGATGGAGGGCAAGCTGCAATTTCACTCACGCCTGATGTTGATGGCCCAGGTTCTGGTTGCTTGCTGGATTCAATTCTATCTACCCTCTTGAAAAAATGATCCAGTAACATCTGGGTAGTAGCTCTTTTTTTCTCATCATAGACGACACGGTAGCACTGGATTGCATTCTGAATGGCTGCTGCAACTTTTGTGTACCATTCTACATTCAGGTCCTATGCCTCAAAAACTAACAGTGCCTCCTCAAATAAAGAAAATCCCCTTGCCATTTCCTGCATCTTGAATCTCTTTGGTTCTTTGGTTACTTCTTCTTCCTCTTGTCTCTCTTCGTCCTTTCTCTGGGCCTCCAATTCCAACAGGTCTTCATTAGTAAGCTCCTTGTGTTGCACAGCAAGGAGTTCAATGAAGTCATCCTCTTGCAGATCTAGCTCCAGCTTCTTGTTGAGGGTCACTAAGTTGCTGAAGACCTCTTTGGACTCCTCATCCACCTTCCCAAATCCACGAAAATCATGAACAAACTTCAGGCAAAGGTTCTTCCAAACCCCATTCATGGTGACAGCCATAACCTCACACCAAGCAAAGTCAATGTTTTTTATGGCCTTGTAGATGTTATAGTCCTTCCAAAATTGTTGTAATGTTGTTCCTGATTCATCTCTCGCCTTTACTGTCTGACGAAAAGTGTGATATAAATAATATTTCTTGAAAGTCGCTATAACTCCCTGGTCCATAGGTTAGATGAGCGACATAGTATTAGGTGGCAGATGCACTACTTTGACGGTGGGATGAATGTCGTCCACGAATGGGGGGTGGCCCAGAGCATTGTCAAGCAGTGAAAGAATGTTGACTAGGACGTCCTTTTCCAAGCAATATTTCTCTACCTCCAGGATAAAGTGGTGGACAAACCAGTCCTGAAAAATGGCCTGCGTAACCCAGGCTTTGGAGTTACTCTTCCACACAACAGGAAGAGAGCCCTTGGTTATGTTTTTAAGGGCTCTTAGGCTCTCTGAATGATAAACTAAGAGAGGATTCAGCTTCACATTGCCAAAAGCATTACCATCAAACAACAGAGTTATCCTATCCCTTGCTGCTTTATAGCCTGGCATCAACTGTTCCTCCTTACTGATGTAACTTTGGTCTGACATCCTCTTCCAGTACAGTCCTGTCTCATCCATATTAAAAACCTACTTGGGTAAATACATGCCTTCATCAATAATTTCTCAAAGCATTTCAGGAAATTGCCGGGCAGCTACCGTATCTGCACTCGCTGCCTCACCACTTACTTTTACGTTGTGAAGGCTGGCTCTAGTCTTGAACCGATGAAACCAGCCATGGCTGGCATTAAAAGGTGAGCCCTCTGATTCTTCACCGTGTTTCTTCTTCAAGTCTTCATAAAGGCTTTTAACTTTCTCTTGAATCAGCATTAAGCTGAGTGGGACTTGATGCTGATGCTGATCCTGCATCCACACACTGAGAAGTTTCTCCATCTCCTCCATCACTTTTCCATGCTTCTTCGATATTATTGTTGACATCATCGGCACAACAGACTTCACATGTTCCATGATCTTGTCCTTGTTCTTTAGAATCATGCCGTTGGTTGAATGATTCATGTTATATGAGCGAGCGATGTCTACCATCTTTTCACCTTGCTCCACTCTCTCAATTATTTTCACTTTTGTTTCCATCGTTATCACTTGGCACTTCTTAGCAGTATCAGCTATGTCACTGCTGCTTTTACGCTTGCTTCCAGATATCCTGGCCTTAAGATAAAGATACTGTACTACTGTACTCTATACAGTACTGTACAGTAAAGTACACAAAAGCACGACCACTTGTAGAGGATGCACGCACGTGACAGTGTACGCCAGACACGTGAACTAACTTAACGTGATTGGACATGCAAGCACATGTTCGCATCTTTGAAAGTTCGCAACTTGAAGGTTCGTATGTAGGGAAATTACTGTAGATTCATTTGTATTATTTCTTAGATTACACATGTAAGTGATATCATATAGTATTTGTCTTCCCCTGTCTGACTTACTTCACTAAGTATATTTTCTAGCTTTATCCATGTTGCTGCCAATGGCAATATTTTATTTTTTTGAAGTATAGTTGATTTACAATACTGTGTTTGTTTCAGGTTCACAGCAAATTGATTCGGATATATCTATAGATCGATAGATCAGTAGATCGATAGATAGATAGATAGATAGATAGATAGATAGATAGATAGATAGATAGATAGATAGACAGATTTGTCTTTCTCTGTCTGACTTACTTCACTAAGTATAATATCCTCTAGGTCCATCCATGTTGCTGCAAATGGCAATATTTCAACCTTTTTTATGACTAAGTAGTGTTCCATTGTATACATATACAATATCTTCTTAAGCCAATAATCTATTGATGGGCATGAGGGTTGTTTCCATGTCTTGGTTATTGTAAATAGTGCTGCTATGAACATTGGGGTGCATGTATTTTTTCAAATTACAGTTTTCACCTTTTCCAGATATATGCCCAGGAGTGGAATTGCAAGATCATATGGTAGCTCTATTTTTAGTTTTTAAGGAAACTCCGTACTGTTTTCCACAGTGGCTGCACCAATTTACATCCCCACCAACAGTGTCAGTGGTTTCCTTTTTCTCCACACCCTCTCCAGCATTTATTAATTGTATATTTTTTGATGATAGCCATTCTGACTGTTGTGAGATGATACTTCATTGTAGTTTTGATTTGCATTTCTCTAATAATTAGTGATGTTGAGCATCTTTTCATGTGCCTGTTGGCCATCTGTATGTCTTCTTTGGAGAAATGTGTATTTAGGTCTTCTGCCCATTCTTTGATCAGATTGTTTTTTGATATTGTGTTGTATGAGCTTTTGTATATTTTGGATATTAACCCCTTGTCATTTGCATTGTTTGTGAATATTTTCTCCCATTTCAGAGGTTTTTTGTTTTGTTGATGGTTTACTTTGCTGTGCAAAAACTTTTAAGTTTGATTATGTCCAAATTGTTTATTTTTGCTTTTATTTCTTTCACTTTTGGAGACTGATCTAAGAAAATATTGCTACTATTTATGTCAAAGAGTGTTTTGCCTATGTTCTCTTCTAGGAGTTTTATGGTGTCATGTCTTATATTTAGGTCTTTACCATTTTGAGGTAATTTTTGTATATGGTATGAGAGAGTATTCTAATTTTATTGATTTACATGTAGTTGTCCAGCTTTCCCAGCACCACTTGTTGAAGAGACTGTCTTTTCTCCATTGTATATTCTTGCTGCCTTTGTCATAGATAAATTGACTGTAGGTGTGTGGGTTTATTTCTGGGCTCTCTAGTCTGTTACATTGATCTATATGTCTATTTTTGTACCAATACCACATTGTTTAGATTACTGCAGCTTTGTAGAATAGGCTGAAGAGTGGAAGGGTTATACCTCCAGCTTTGTTTTTTTCCTCAGGATTGCTTGGTGTATTAAGGGACTTGTTGTTCCACATAAATTTTAGGATTATTTTTTCCAATTCTGTGAAAAATGTCCTGGGTATTTTGATAGGGGTTGCATTAAATCTATTGATTGCTTTGGGTAGTATGGCCATTTTAACAATATTAATTCTTCCAATACAAGAGCACAGGATATATTTCCATTTCTTTGAATCATCTTCAATTTCCTTTATCAATATTTTATAGTTTTCAGCACATATGTCTTTCACCTCCTTGTTTAAGTTTATTCCTAAGTATTTTTTTGATATGATTTTAAACAGGATAGTTTTTTTTTTACTTTCCCTTTCTGATATTTCATTATTAGTGTGAAGAAATGCAACAGATTGCTGTATATTAATTTTGTATCCTGTTACCTTTCTCGGTTCATTTATTAGCTCTAAGAATTTTTGTGTGGGGATTTTAGGGACTGTATATAAATTATCATGTCATCTGCAAATAGTGACAGTTTTACCTCTTTTCTTCCAATTTGAATACATTTCATTTATTTTTCTTGTCTGACTGCTGTGGCTAGGATTTCCAATACTATGTTGAATAAAGGTGGTGAAGAGTGGGCATCCTTGTCTTGTTCCTGAATTTAGTAAGAAGGCTTTCCATTTTTCACCACTGAGTATGATGTTGGCTGTGGGTTTGAAGTAAATGGCATTATGTTGAGATATGTTCCCTCTAGACCCACTTTGATGAGAATTTTGATCTGAATGGATGTTGAATTTTGTTTGAATGCTTTTACTGTGTCTATTGAGATGATCATGTGCTTTTGTTGTTGTTGTTGTTAATGTGGTGTATCACATTGATTGAAATGCTTATGGTGAACCATCCTTGTGACCCTGGAGTGAATCCCACTTGATCATGGTGCATGATTCATTTTTTTTAAAAAATTTATTTATTTATTTATTTGGCTGTGCCAGGTCTTAGTTGTGGCATGTGGGATCTTCATTGTAGCATGTGAGATCTTTAGTTGCGGCATGTGGGATCTTTAGCTGCAGCATGTGAACTCTTAGTTGCAGCATGTTGGATCTAGTTTCCTGACCAGGGATCAAACCTGGGCCCCCTGCATTGGGAGAGTGGAGTCCCAGCCACTGGACCACCAGGGAAGTCCCATGATTCTTTTTATGTATTGTTGGATTTGGTTTGCTAATATTTTGTTGAGGATTTTTGCATCTATATTCATCAAATATATTGGCCTGTAATTTTCTTTTTTTTTTTTTTATAGTGTCTTTGTCTGGTTTAGGTATCAGGATGGTGGTGGCTTCATAGCATGGCTTTGGGAATGTTTCCTCCTCTTCAATCTTTTGTGATGGTTTCAGAAGGATAGGTATAAATTATTCTTTGTATATTTGCTTGAATTCCCCAGTGAAGCCATCAGGTCCTGGACTTTTGTTTGCAGGGAGTTTTTTGTTTGTTTGTTTTTTACAGATTCTATTTCACTTCTAGTGATTGATCTGTTCAAGTTGTCTGTTTCTTCTTTGCTCAGTTTTGACAGTCTATGTTTCTAGAAACTTCTAGGTTGTTCAATTTGTTGGCACATAATTTCATATTATTGTCTTATGATTTTTCTTTGTACTTGGGTGGTATCAGTTATTTCTCCTCTTTCATTTCTTATTTTTTTTGGGTCCTCACTCTGTTTTACTTGGTGAGCCTGGCTAGAGGTTTGTTGACTTGTTTATCTTTTAAAAAAACCAGCTCTTGGTTTTATTGATCTTTTCTGTGTTTTAAAAATCTCTATTTTCTTTATTTCCTCTATGATCTTTATTATTTATTTCTTTCTGTTGCCTTTGGGTTTTGTTTGTTCTTCTTTTTCTAATTCTTTTAGGTGGTAGGCCTTTGTTTTATACTCAGTTTTGTCTGATATGAGTTTTTGTTACTCCTGCTTTCTTGTTGTTTCCATCTGCATGAAATATTTTTTGCCATTCCCTCACCTTCAATCTGTTTGTGTCTTTTACCCTGAAGTGGGTCTCTTGTAGGCAGCATATTGCAGGTTCTTGTTTTTTAATCCAATCTGCTACTCTATGTCTTTTGATTGATCCATTGGCTTTTAAAGTAATTATTGTTAGCTTTGTATTTATTGCCATTTTAATCCTTGTTTTCCAGTAGTTTTTGTAGTTCTTCTTTGTTCATTTCTTCTTTTTTTCCTTTTGTAGCTTGATGATTTTTTTTGTAGCTTGCTTCAGTCCTTTCCTATTTGATTTTTGTGAATCTATTGTATATTTTTGATTTGTGGTTACCATAGAGTTTATGTATGTTGACCCATAACTATATCTACTGTTGACCCACTACTATATCTATCTATGATCTGATAGTCATTCAAGTTCAAACACTTTCTAAAAGATCTGCATTTTTATACTCCCCTCCCCCACATTTTGTGATTTTGATGTTTTGTTTTATGTGCTCATGCTTATTCTTCTGCTGTTAATTGTAGTTATAATCGCTTTTACAAAACAGTTTTATTGTTTTTAAATCTATGTACTGGCTTATTTAATGGTCGTCAATCCTTTTATATATTTGCCTTTCCTATTGTGATTTTCCCTTTCCTATAGATTCTTGCTTTTTTCTATTTAGAGAAGACCTTTAAATATTTCTTTTAAGATACCTTTAGCACTGCTGGATTCTTTTAGTTTTTGCTTGTCTGAGAAATTCTTTATCTCTCCTTCTATTCTAAGTTATCATCTTGCTGCAAAGAGTATCATAGGTTGTAGGTTTTTCCCTCTCAGGACTTTGAATATATCATGTCACTTCCTTCTGGCCTGCAAAGTTTCTGCAGAGACATCAGCTGATAGCCTTATGGGCATCCCCTTGTAATTGACTTTTTTTCTCTTGCTGTTTTAGAATCCTGTCTTTAACTTTTGCCCTGTACTTGCATAACTTTTTCCTTCTTTGGTTTTAGGAAATTTTCAGCCATAATGTCTTCAAATACATTTTCGATCCTCTTTCCTCTCTCTTCTCCTTCTGGAATCCCTATTATGCGTAGGTTGGCATGTTTTATTTCATACCATAGGTCTTGTATGTTGCTTTCTTTTTTTTTTTTCATTGTCTTTTTGTCTGCTACTCTGATTGGGTGATTTCCATTATTCTACCTTCCAGATCACTTTTTCGTTCTTCTGTGTCATTTAGTCTGCTATCATTGCTTCTAGATTGGTTTTTATCTTGGCAATTGAATTGTCTATTTTTGATTAGTTCATCTTAATAATTTTTTAGTTCCTTGTTACAGTGATCTGCATTTCTATCAATAATGTTTCTTAATTTGATTAGCATTTTTATTATCATCTTTTAGAACTCAGGGTCTAGTAGACTGGTGAGCTCTGTTTTATTATTTATTCATTCAGGGGATCTGTCTTGTTGTTTTAATTGGGAGTAGTCCCTCCGCCTTTTCATTTTACTTAACTTTCTCTGTCTCTATGAATGTAGGGGAAACAATTATCTACTATGGTCTTGAAGGGATGTATTTATGTGGGAGCATCCCTGTGTAGACTGTGTGTATTGAATTGTGTTTGGTGCAAGGACTGGTTTTGGCATGGATCCTAGCCATGTCTTTCCTCATAGTGTGCTGGCTGTTATCCCCTTAATAGGGGGTGTTGTTGTTGTTGCAGTACCTAGAGCCTGTGAAGGATGTGAGGCAGAGGTTTCTCTGTACTCCATGGCTGTCACTGCCCTGTCAGGGGTGTGGTCTGCTCCCCAGTTGTTAGAGTATAAGCCCTGAGAGTTGGGTTCAATCAGGCTCCATTTACCTTGAGTGTTTGCCCTGCCCCAAAGGAGGTGATTGCTGAAGCAAGTGAGGCCTGTGTGGTCACAGAGGACCTATGTATCACTATGTACATGTTCATGGTTCTGCTCAAAAGTAGCGAAGTTTGCATCATTTTCACTGTTGTGTTCATCTCCAATCTAGTGGGATGCTGTGGTGTGGAGTAGGCTGGGACTGGGGGTTGGGGTTTTGTGGCTGCAGGAATTGAGTTGGTTGCATTGCTGACTGAGATCTGGGCTGTCTCTGTGGCAGTCTTCTCCCAGTACCTGTCTGCCCCAAATGTAGTGTTAAGCTGTGGAGTGGAGTGGGCAGAGCTAGGGTGCTCTCACTGGGAGAGGAACCATTGTGTGCTCCTGCATGTGCTGACAGTGTCTGCTGCTGCCCCACCCAGACCACACCCAGGCCCCTCAGGCTGTCTCTGCATTGTTAGATGAGTCCTCTACCAGGGCCTGTCTGCCCAAGATTCAGCTCAGACCCTGCATGGTCTTGTGGCACTGCCCCATGCATTTGCTGACAGTGGTCACCACAATACCACCTGCCACCTTGTGCGTGCACTGACAATGGCCTCCACGGCTCCACCCAGATCACAGCCCAGGCACACTGATCTGTTTCTGCGTGGCTAGGCTGAGACTTTGCACAGATCTTGTACCAGGCTGTGGTGTGGAGTGAGTGGGCCCAGGCTATTCACCCCTTTGGATTGGGAAGTGTGGTTAGGCTGTAGCTGCCAGTGCAAGGCTCTCTCTGTCTTGATTGTTGGCAAGCCCGCTCTCACTCTTCCTTGTGAGTAGAGTCTAGGATTCTCTAGCCCTTCTGTCTGTCCCAGCAGATTTCCCAGCAGGACCTGGGGGCTTGTCTCCTCTGTGCAGGATCCCTGGACTAGGATGCCCAGATTGTGGCTCGGCCTGCTACTTGCCAGGGCAAGGGTCTTCCCACGTGGACCTTCTCTTCCTCACATATCCTTCCCAAGGGTGCAGGTCCTGACTCAATGCCTTTTTTTTTCTGTGCTGCCTGGTTACGTGGAGATCTTTCTTGCAGCTTTGGTTGTATAGGAGTTCTTCTGCCAGTTTCCAGTTAGTTTTCCATGAGAATTGTTAACATGTAGATGTATTTTTGATGAGTTTGTAGGGGAAAGTGAGTTCCACATCCTCCTATTCTGCCATTTTGATCCCAGCCTCTGCCCTATCCTGATTTTTGACTAGAGGGATTAAACTTTAAGGGCTTTTAAAATCTGCCCCTGTGGAATTTCCAGGTTGCTGGGCTTTTCAGCTCTAACTCTGAAATACCTGAGGAAGAGAGAAAACTTAGTGAAATTATCATCCTGTTGCTACTAATGTGCCTTTTCTCATCACATGTAAGAATCTTCTTATATTTATGTATAATATCCAGAGTATTTTGTAGTTAATGGGAGGATTAGGGAAAAGTATGTTTACTTTTACTTCCCATAAGTGAAAGTCCTCTGGCTTTCTTTTTGAAAGATACTGATAATTTTAGGTCAAATTTTTTTCCTTCCTTTTTCTACTTTTACAAAGTTTTCTACTGTCTTCCTTGCAATATTTTTTCTTTAACATCTTTATTGGAATATAATTGCTTTACAATGTTGTGTTGGTTTCTGCTTGTATAACAAATTGAATCAGCTGTACATATAAATATATCCCCATATCCCATCCCTCTTGCGTCTCCCTCCCACCCTCCCTATCCCACCCCTCTAGGTGGTCACAAAACACCAAGCTGATCTCCCTGTGTTATGTGGCTGCTTCCCACTAGCTATCTATTTTACATTTGGTAGTGTATATATGTCAATGCTACTCTCTCACTTCGTCCCAGCTTACCCTTCCCACTCCCTGTGTCCTCAAGTCCATTCTCTACATCTGTGTCTTTATTCTTGTCCTGTCCCTAGGTTCATCAGAACCCTTTTTTTTTTTTTTTTGTTTCCATATATATGTGTTAGCATACGGTATTTGTTTTTCTCTTTCTGACTTACTTCACTCTGTATGACAGACTCTAGTTCCATCCACCTCACTACAAATAACTCAATTTCATTTCTTTCTATGGCTGAGTAATATTCCATTGTATATATGTGCCACATCTTCTTTATCCATTCATCTGCCAATGGACACTTAGGTTAGTTCCATGTCCTGGCTATTGTAAATAGCTTGCAATACTTTGAATGAAAAATCTCTTGTCATCCTTTTCTTTTTGTTGTTTTTCCTCTGTACATAAATTGTGTACTATTTCTGGTTGATTTTAATATACTCTTTTTTATTATTGATTTTGAAGAATTTGATTATGATGTGACTTGTTTAATGTTTCTTGTGTCTGAGGTTTCTTTATCATATTGGATTTATGAGTTTATATCTTTTATTATATTTGGAAAGATTTTTAGCAATAGTTTTTTTTTTATATTGAGATATAATTAAAACACTACAAAATTCACACCTTTAATGCATACAATTCTGTGGTTGTTAGTATATGCATAACTATGTAGCTGTCACCACTATCTAATTTCAAAGTATTATTATCACCCTAAAAAGACGTCCCATACCAATTAGCAGTCACTCCTTTATTTCCCTTCTTCCAGTCCCTGTCAATCATTAATCTACTTTATATCCTATTGATTTGTCTATTTGGGAATTTTATATAAATGGAATAATAAAATATGTGACGTTTTGTGACTAGGTCTTTTTATTTTTCAGATTTTTATTTTATGCTTATACTTTTTGATTAAAAGAATTTATAAACTAATATGGCATATATATATATATATATATATATATATATATATATATATATATATATATTAATGTTTAGTTCCTTTTAAGCAACCAGGAAGCTGGAGTAAGGACCACATATTCTTGTATCAAATCTAAAAATTCTCTATATCTCCATAGCCCCATTCTCCCTAATCCTATCCCCAACACACATGCATATACACACACTTCTCCTGAACAAGAAGATAGGAA
The DNA here is from genome assembly GCF_009873245.2 of Balaenoptera musculus. Lineage (NCBI taxonomy): Eukaryota > Metazoa > Chordata > Mammalia > Artiodactyla > Balaenopteridae > Balaenoptera > Balaenoptera musculus. The sequence goes on along the minus strand of NC_045806.1, from coordinate 59,941,708 downwards.
CTGCAGGTGTTTGTAAGTCTTTCTCGTTAGTGGGCATATTTCTAGCAGGAGGACATCAGGTTAAGAGATCTCAGTCTTCCATACCTCTTTTTGCAGACATAATCATCTCTCACTGCATTACTCTTCCCGGCAAAATCCAGCATGATAACCATGTGAAGTGGTGATATCAATATATGTTTACACTCCAAATAAACAGCTAAACAGGACCAGCCCAGGCATTTTCTTATCAGCAGATCTTGAATAATCTATCAAAAGCATGAGACTGATTATAACATTGTGACTAGTTCTTTAACTTAGCATAATGTTTCCAAGATTCAACCATGTGTTAGCATGTATCAGTACTTCATTTTATGGCAAAATAGTATTCCATTATATGGATATACCACATTTTGTTCATTCACTCATCAGTTGATGGATATTTGAGTTATTTCTGCCTTTTGGCTATAATGCATAATGCTGTTATGAACATATGTATACAAGTCTTTTTGTGGACATATGTTTCATTTCATTTGGGTATATACCTTGAACTAGAATTTCTGGGCCAAAAGGTAACTGTAACTTTTTGAGGAACTGCAAGACTACTTTCAAAACTGCTGCACTATTTTATCTTCCCACCAATAGTGTATGAAGGTTCAGATTTCTTCACATTTTCATCACTTGTTATTAACCATCTTTTTTGAATATAGCCATCCTAGAAAGTGTAAAGTTGCATTTCATTGTGATTTTCATTACCTGTGTTTTAAAATTATATCCATCTAATGATATTAAGTGGTATTTTATTATAATTTCAATTTGCTTTTCCCTAATTCCTGATGATTTGAGCATTTTTTGTGAACTTATTAGCCATTTGTTTATCTTCTTTAAAGAAATATCTATTCAAATTCTTGCCTAATTTTAAATTGATATATTTGTCTTTTTTATTGAGCTGTAAATATTCTATGTATATTCTGGATACAGCTCACTTATGAGACATGATTGCAAATATTTTCTCTCATCTTATGAATATTCTTTTCCTTTTCTTGATAGTATCATTTGAATTACAAAACAAATATTCCTGTGTCAAAAACCACACTCTTTGGTTATTACAGCTTTGTAGTAAGATTTGAAATCAGGAATTGTAAGTCCTCCAAATATGTTCTTTTTAAAGATTGTTTTGGCTATTCAGTATACCTTGAGATTCCATATGAATTTTAAGATGGATTTTTCTATTTGTGCAAAAAACATAATTGGACTTTTGGCAGGAATTGCATTGAATCTGTAGATCATTTTGTGTAGTATTGCCATGTTAACAACATTAAATCTTCTGATCCATGAGTTTGAGGTGCACTTACATTTTTTCCAGCTTTATTGGGATACAATTGACATATTGTATAAGTTTAAGGTGTACAAAGTGATGATTTGACACACATATACATTATGTAATGTTTACCAAAATAAGGTTAGTTAACATATCCTTCACTTCATATAATTACCATTTAGTTGTTGTTGTTATGGTGAGAACCTTTAAGGTTTAATCTCTTAGCACCTTCATGTATACAATGCAGTATTGTTAAGTATACTCAGCATCCTGTACATTAGTTTCTCAGAATTTATTCTTCTTAAAACTGGAAGTGTGTGCCCTTTGTGTTTGCATTTATTTGTGTATTCTATCATTTAGTTCAGCAACATTTTGTAGTTTTCAATGTTGAAGTCTTCTGCCTCCTTGGTTAAGTTTATTTCTAAATATTTTATCCTTTTTTGGTGCTGTTATGGGTGGAACTGTTTTCTTAATTTTATTTTCATATTGTTCATTGTTAGTGTATAGCAACACAACCAGTTTTTGTGGGTTGATTTTGCATCTTGCAACTTTAGCTGAATTTGTTTGTTAGTTCTGTGTGTGTGTGTGATATTTATTGTTTTCTGCATTTAAGATAATGTCACTTATGAACAGAGATAATTTAACTTCTGTCTTTCCAACTGGATGCTTTTATTTCTTGTTCTTGCTTAATTGTTCTGACTAGAACTTAAATCATGTTGAATAAAGGTGGCAAAAGTGAATGTAGTCTTCCTATTCCTGATCTTAGAAGAGAAGCTTTCAGTCATTCACCATTTAGTATAATGTTAGCTGTGAGTTTTACATAAATATTATTATGTTAAGTTTCCTTTTATTTTGGATTTGAGTGCTTTTGTCATAAAATGGCATTGAATTTTGTCTAATGCTTTTTCTACAGCAATTGAAATAATCATGTTTTTCCCCCTTCATTCTGTTAATGTGGTGTATAATAATGACATGTTCATATGCTAAAACATGCTTGTATTAATTAATCCCACTTGGTCGTGGTGTATAATCATGTTAATATGCTGCTGAATTAAGTTTGCTAGTATTTTGTTGAGTATTTTTATATCAATCTTTACAGGGAATATTGATCTGTAATTTTTTAACTTGTACTAGCTCAGCGTAATGTGGGCCTCATGGAATGAGTTAGGAAGTGTTCTTCCCCTTTAGTTTTTAGAAGAGTTTGAGAAAGATTGGTTTAATTCTTTACATGTTTGGTAGAATTCACCAGTGGACCCATCTGATGCAGAGCTTTTTTGTTGGAAGGTTTTGGTTACTGATTTAATATTCTTATTAGTTATAAGTGTATTCAGATTTTCTATTTCTTTATGTTTCAGTCTTGGAAGGTTATATGTTCCTACAAACTTGTCCATTTCACTTAAGTTATCTGATTTGTTGGAGTACAATTGTTCATAGTACTCTTTTACAATTCTTTTTATTTCTGCAAAATCACTAGAAATGTCCTCACTTAATTTTTCTCACTTTGTTGATATTCTCATTTTGTTCATATATTGTTTTCCTAATTTCCTTCAGTTCTTTTGTCTATGTTTTTCTTTAGCTTTTTGGTCATGTTTAGGAAAGTTATTTTAAAGTAATTGTCTAGTAAGTCTGATGTCTCCTCAGTGATATTTTCTGCCACTTAAATATTCTTGCTTTGCGTGGGCCATGTTTTTCTGCTTCTTTGTATGTATTGTAAAAATTTTGTTGAAATTCGGGTATTTGAAAATACCCGAATACTTGAATTTCCAGCCTTGTAGACTGATCTGTGCCTCAGATGCCCTTCACTAATTAAGAACATGTGTTCTGAGCCCTGGGATCAGCATGAGCAGAAAGCTTGAGGTCTTCTCAGGTCTTTTCTGAGCATGCATTTGCTCTACTCTCCCCAGTTCAAGGGAGGGAATTGGCAACTGTGCTGCCACCTGCTCCAGAGCAAGACCATACCATGCTGGGGATGGAGTGGGGCAAGGGCAAGAAGAAACACCATGAAATTTCCTTACCTTTTCAAATGTGTCTTTTTCTTCCCTGGCTATTTTCTTGGCAGCTGCAGATTTTTTACTTTTTCAGAGTTCCCACAAGATCACTTTAGACAGCTTTTGGTTCCTTTTCTATATCTCCATGGGGAATGGTCTTGGAGTTTTCTTGTCTGCCATTTTGCTGATATTACATCTCAACAATTTAAAAATTTCTCTTGAAACTTTATATTTGAACCATGTATTATTTAGAAATGTATAGTCTCATTTCCAAGTGTTGGAGGTTTTCCTGTTATCCTGCTGTTATTGATTTGTAGCTTGACTCAATTGTGTTTGTACAACACTCTCTATATGACTTCAAATAGTTTAAATATATTGAGGTTGTTTTGACCAAAAATATGGTCTACCTTGGTGCATGTTCCTTGAGCATTTGAAAAACTGTGCATTTTCTTGTTGGTGGGATGTGGTGTAAATTTTAATTTGACCAGGTTGAATGATGTTTACTTTCTCTATATCATTGCTGATTTTTTGTCATTTCTCAGTTGTTGAGAGATGGCTGTTGAAATCTCTAACTACGATTGTGCATTTGCATTTTCTACCTACAGTTCAATCAGTTTTTGTTTCAAATATTTTGAAATTTTATTATTTGGTGCATACTTATTTAGAATAAGTATTTATTCTGGGAACCTAAGAAAAGGTTCCACATGAATGGAACACAGAGAGTATGGGGATGGAAGTTGGGACATGATGTAGAAAAGGAACAGAAAACCAATACTGAAGAATTTTTCATACTGCAATTAACATCTTGGAATTACTCATATTTGTGATATGAAATAGTGAAATGCTAAAATCACCTCTATGGTGAAACTTTCTAATGTTGTTTTGGTGGTTGATATGTAGCTTAATTTCACAACATACTTAGTATGTTTTCATTTTTTAGAAATGTGTTGAGATGGATGGTATAGTCTGCATATGGTAAATTTGGGTAAAGTTTTCAAGTGCACATTTGGCATATGGTAATTTGGGGTATATGTTCCATGTGCACATATAAAGAATGCTACACCTACTAACTTCAGTTCCTACATGCTTGGAGATTGATGGATGCATTTTCATTTTGATTTCAATTGTGTTGAATTAGTAGATCAAAATGGACAAAATTAACGTCTGTTCAATATTGAGCCTGTTCAGCTATGAACATGCTTGGTTTATCCCTCCAATATTTCAGTGTTCTTTTATTTTTCTAAATGCTGTTCTATAAATTTATGGACAGAAGTATTTCAAAACTTTCATTAGATTTATTTCTAGGTATTTCGTACCTAGAAATTTCATTTTTAAAGTTTAAATATTGAATGTCCTATGACTGGTAGACAGAAATAAAAATCTGTCTATTAAACTTGAAAAAAATGATCTCTTCCAATTCTTTGGTTTTATTATAAATTCTAACTACTGCTATTAGAGGATATGTTTTTATTCTGGAAACAGTTTTATAAAGTTTATTGAAGTACTTATGATAGAACATCTGTAATCTCTTTGGGATTATTTATTATTCCCAGTGTTATGCATGATTCTTTCATTATGAATGCTTGTCTAGGTATCCATGCCATTAGAGAAGTTTAAAGACTTCTCTGTTCACTGGTGCAGTTACAAAGAATGGCCAAATATGTATGTATGTATTTGTAGATTATTTTGCTTCCCTGAGAAGCAAAGCATGCTGCCAGAATAGCACCCACTCATTCATTCTGAAATTCTTAGGAGAATACTATATATGCTAGACACAGTGTCAGAATTTGTGAGAAACATATGAGTCACTTCAACATTGGACCCAGAGGAGGTCACAGATGGATAAGAAAGCCTTGATATGAATCAAGCACTCTAAATGGGTACTGTGAGGGTCTGTCATATGTAAAGTTAGGCTCAGAGTCAGCAGGAGGCTAAGGTCAGATCCCAGCACCTTGAAATTGGTTCTGAGGATCCATTTATGATATAATCAGTCTATTGCTCCCAAAGAGCTCACAACCTGCTTCACCAGGCCCAGATCCTCCTTCTTAGATGAGTTTCTTAGTGGTACAAGAGCCCTTTCTGGCCAGAGGACTAGTGCAAACTTAATATCTGACTAGAGAAGAACTCAATGAAAATCAGAGTTTCTCACTGACTTCAGGGGTCTTATCTGAGTTTGTAAATGCTTTTTATTAATTCCTACTTTTCCCCTCATAGTTCTCTAGTGATGGATTGATCTTTCAACTTTACTCCCTTTAAAACTGTTAGTCCTTTGTAAACAAAAATGAAATTTGGAAGAAGCAGCAGTGCCTTACTCTCTCAACACATCGTACAACTTCCTACTGGTTTCAGTCTTGTTGGTGGTCCTTCCCAGCCATTATGTAGTTTCTAAGGCAGAATGACCTCTTCCAAAAATATTAATTATCTGTTCTACAGAAAAAAAAATAGGTGGAGCCCATGTGGATTTGCACACCCTTTCTGTTAGATTAGTAGTCAGTCAGCTATAGCCCATGGGCCAATCCAGCCCATGAGCTAGGACTGGTTTTTACAAGTGAATATTTTGATAATTAGAAACACTAATATTGAACCTAAATTAAGTAAAATATTATCCCCACCTAAAGAAAGAATTCCATTCTTCAAACAAATTTTTGAGATATAATTGACATACAACACTGTATAAGTTTAAGATGTACAGCATAATAATTTGACTTACATATATTGTGAAATGATTGCCACAATAAATTTAGTTAAAACTCCTAGAAGACAACATAGGAGAAAACCTAGATGATCATGGGTCAATGACATTTTAGCCAGAACATCAAAGGCACGATCCATGAAAGAAAAAAATTGATAAACTGGATTTCATTATAATTAAAAACTTCGGCTCTATGAATGACAATGTCCAGAGAGTTAGAAGTCAAGCAACAGACTGAGAGAAAATATTTGCAAAAGACACATCTGATAAAAGACTGTTATTCAAAATATACAAAGAATTCTTGAAGCCCAACAATAAGAAAACAAAAAAACCCTTGATTTAAAAATGGCTTAAGACCTGAACAGACACCTCACCAAAGAAGATGTACAAATGGTAGACAATCATATGAAAATATGCTCCAATCATATGGATCCCCTGCATATCAGGGAAATGCAAATTAAAACAAAAAGATACCACTGCACACCTATGAGAATAACCAAAATTCAAAACATTGATGACACCAAATGCTGACAAAAATGTGGAGCAACAGGAACTCTCATTCATTGATGGTGGGAATACAAAATGGTGCAGCCACATTGAAAGACAGTTTGGGAGTTTTTTTACAAAAGTAAACATACTCTTGCCATAAGGTCTAGCAAATTTATGTCCACACAAAAACCTTCACATGCATGTTTAATGTGAACTTTATTCATAATTACCAAAACTTGGAAGCAATTAAGATGTCCTTCAGCAGGTGAAATGTATATAACTGTGTTACAACCAGACAGTGGAAAATCCAGACAGTGCTCAAATAAAATGAGCTATCAAACCATGAAAAGACATGGAGGAGCCTTAAATGCATATTACTAAGTGAAAGAAGGAAATATAAAAAGGCTACACACTGTGTGATTCCAACATTATGACATTCAGGAAAAGGCAAAACTATGGGGACAATAAAAGTATCATGGAAGTCCAGTCTTCAGAACTGTGAGAAATAAATTTCTGTTATTTATAAGCCACCCAGTCTGTGGTATTTTTTTATAGCAGGCCAAACCAACTACAACATGTTAGAAGTCTCCCTCTACCTGTATCCTGTAAAGAAACATCTGGTTGCATTTAGGGTCTACCCAGATAATTCAGGGTAAGATTTTCCTCTGAAGTTCACTAATCTAATTTTTTGTCATATAAGAAAATATTCACTCTTTTGCTATATAAGATATTATTATTCAGAAGTTTTTAGGATTAAGAAGTGGATATATCTTTTGAGGAGCCACCATTCAACCTGTTCTGGGCTCCATTTTTCTTCTACTTTTCTTTCTTCAGGTTGGCCAAGAGCCAGGAGAGGCTATGCTAGAAGAAGAGAGGGGAGAATTTTTTTTCTTTTCCCCAGAAGGCATTTGACTTGCTACTTCCCTTACCCATAGGGGAAAATGAGAAATGTGTGCACAAGTACAACTAAAGGCAAACTTATAAAGTCCAAGTAATTTGTGTTTATTATTTTGTGGTATACTTCTCCTGTTTTAGGGGATTCATTCCTGTTTTAGGGAGTCATTTCCATGTGCTCCATTTTTAGCTGTCCTTTCTAAGTCTTTTCTGCTTGGAAAGAGTTTAGAGAAATGAATAATAGCACGTTAAGCGCCTTCCTCTTCCAGTGATATTTGCATTTTAATTAGAGATTCGCAGACCTAGAATTTTAGAGATTGGCAAGATTAAGCTCTAAATCCACATTTTATACATGGAGACATGGGGACTCTGAAAGAGAAAGTCCCATGGTAAACACTGAAAGAGAGAAAATGTCTTTGAGTTCAAAGGATTGAATCTAGCATCAGTGGAACTTTAGTCCCTGAGAACAAAGAGAAGGTGTGTGTGTGTGTGTGTGTGTGTGTATGTGCGTGCTCACACGCATATTTTATTTTGTGTGGGTAGTGGGGAAGCGTGAAAGCATATGGGGTCTTCCCAGGATGTCATATAGAAACTAGAGCTGGAATAAACTCATAATGCCAAGTCAAAACCCTAGACTATAGAAATGAAATGACTGAGACCCTTATTAGTGAAGTGACTTGACCAAATATTACACAGCTATTTAGTTGCAGAACTAGGTAAAATTAGAACTTCAGGTCTCATTTCCCAACTTGGTGCTTCCTTTTTAAAATTTTATTTATTTATTTATTTATTTATTTATTTATTTATTTATTTATTTATTTATTTATTTATTTATTTATAATGACATATAGTTGCCTCACAATATTGGTTTCAGTTGTGCAACATAGTGATTTGATATTTTTATGGATTATACTCTGTATAAACTTATTATAAAATGTTGGCTATAGTCCCAATGCTGTACATTACAACCTTGTATCTTATTTATTTTATACCTAGTAGTTTGTGTCTTTTAATCCCCTTCCACTAACTTTCCCCTCCCCCTACCACTCTCCCCACTGGTAACCACTAGTTTGTCCTCTGAATCTGTGAGTCTCTTTCTGTTTTGTTATAATTGTTCCTTTGTTTTATTTATTAGATTTCACATATAAGTGAAAACACAGTATTTGTTCTTCTCTGTCTGACTTACTTCACTAAGCATGATACCCTCCATGTTGTTGCAAATGGAAAATTTCATTCTTTTTATGGCTGAGTAATATTCCATTATATATATATATATCTCCATCTTCTTTATCCATTCATCTGTTGAATGCTTAGGTTGCTTCCATATCTTGGCTATTGTAAATAATGATGCTATGAACATTGATGTGCATATATCTTTTCGACTTAGTGTTTTTGTGTTTTTCAGATATACTTCCAGGAGTGGAATTGCTGGATCATATAGTAGCTCTATTTTTAACTTTCTGAGGAACATCCATACTGTTTTCCATAGTGGCTGTACCAATTTACATTCTCACTGACAGTATACTAGGGTTCCCTTTTATTCTAATTTTTGCCAACACTTGTTATTACTTGCCTTTTTGATGATAGCCATTCTGACAGGTGTGAGGTGATATTTCATTGTGATTTTGATTTGTGTTTCCCTGATGATTAGTGATGTCGAGCATTTTTTGATGTGCCTGTATCTTTTCCTGTCACTTGTATGTCTTCTTTGGAAAAATGTCTATTCAGGTCCTCTGCCCATGTTTAAACTGGGTTGTTTGTTTTTTGGATATTGAGTTGTATGAGCTCTATATATTTTGGATATTAACCACTTATTGGTTATATCATTTGCAAATATCTTCTCCCAGTTAGTACAGTAGGTTGCCATTTCATTTTGTTGATGGTTTTCTTCACTGTGCAAAAGTTTTAAAGTTTGATCTGGTCCCATTTGCTTATTTTTGCTTTTGTTTCCCTTGCCTGAAGATACAGATCCAAAAAAATATTGCTAAGGCCTATGCCAAAGAGTATACTACCTATGTTTTCTTCTAGGTAGGAGTTATGGTTTCTGGTCTTACATTTAGGTCTTTAATCCATTTTGTGTTTACTTTTGTATTGATATATGGTGTGAGAAAATTCTCTAATTTCATGCTTTTAGCTGTCCAGTTTTCCCAAACAACTTATTGAAAGACTGTAATTTCCCCATTATATATTATTGCCTCATTTGTTATAGATCAATTGACCATATGTGTATGGGTTTATTTCTGGGCTCTCTGTTCTGTTACATTGATCTGTTTGTTTGGTTTTGTGCCAGTACCACATTGTTTTGATTACTGTAACTTTGTAATATCAATATATTCTGAAGTCAAGGAGCATGATACCTCTAGCTTTGTTCTTTTTTCTCAAGATTCCTTTGGCAATTTGGGGTCACTTGTGTTTCCATATAAATATTAGGATTATTTGTTTTAGTTCTGTGAAAAATGTCATGGGTATTTTGATAGGGATTGCATTAAATTGGTAGATTGCTTTGAGTAGTATGGATATTTTAATAATATTAATTTTTCCAATTCATGAAAATGGGATATCTTTCCATTTATTTATATTTTCTTTGATTTCCTTCATCAAAGTCTTTTAGTTTTCAGAATATAGGTCTTTCACTTCCTTGGTTGAATTTATCCCTCATTATTTTATTATTTTCTTTATACTATTGTAAATGAGATTGTTTTCTTGCTTTCTCTTTCTGATAGTTATTATTAATGTATAGAAAAGCAACATATTTCTGTATATTAATCTTGTATCCTGAAAATGTACTTAATTCATGTATTAGTTCTAATAGTTTTTGGGTGGAATCTTTAGGATTTTCTATATATAGTGTTATGTCATCTGCAAACAGTGACAGTTTTACATCTTCCTTTCTAATTTTGATGCATTTTATTTCCTTTTCTTGTTTGATTGCTGTGGCTAGGTCTTCCAGTACTATCTTAAATAGAAATGGTGATAGTGGGCATTCTTATCTTGTTCTTGATCTTAGAGGAATATCTTTAAGTTTTTCACAGTTAAGTATGATGTTAGCTGTGGGTTTGCCATTCATGGTTTTATTCTGTTGAGATGTATTCCCTTGATACCCACTTTGTTGAGAGTTTTTATTGTAAATAGATGTTGAATTTTGTCAAAAGCTTTTTCTGGATCTATTGAGATGATCATGTGATTTTTATCCTTTGTTTTTTTAATGTGGTGTATCACATTATTCATTTGTGAATGTGGAACCGTCCTTGCATCCCTGGAATAAATCCCACTTGATCTTTGTATATTATCCTTTTAATGTGTTTTTTATTTGGCTTACTCATATTTTGTTGAGGATTTTTGCATCTATATCAGCCTGTAATTTTCTTCTCTTTGGTGGGGGGGGTATCTTTTTCTGGTTTTAGTATCAGGGCAAAGCAGGCCTAATAGAATGAGTTTGTGAGTGTTCCCTCATCTTCAGTTTTTGGGAATAGTTTGAGAAGAATTGAATTTACTCTTCTTTATATGTTTGGTAGATTTCCCTGTGAAGCTGTCTGGTCCTGGACTTTTGTGTGTTAGGAGTTTTTTGACTACTGATTCAACTTCAATATTAGTAATTTGTCTCTTCAGATTATTTGTTTCTTCCTGATTCAGTCTTGGAAGATTGTATGTTTCTAGGAATGTTTCCAGTTTTTTTCTAGGTTGTCCAATTTTTTGGAGTATAACTGTTTGTAGTATTCTCTTATGATTGTTTGTATTTCTGTAACTTCTCCTCTTTCATTTCTAATTTTGTTTATTTGGGTCCTCTCACTTTTTTCTTAATGAGCCTAGCTAAAAGTTTATCAATTTTGTTTATCTTTTCAAAAAAACAGCTCTTGGTTTCTTTGATCTTTTCTATTTTTTTGCCTCTATTCTATTTATTTTTGCTCTGATCTTTATTATTTCCCTCCTTCTGCTGACTTTGGACTTTGTTTGTTCTTGTTTTTCTAAATCCTTTAGATGGTAGGTTAGATGTTTATTTGAGATATTTCTTGTTTCTTGACATAGGCCTGTATCACTATAAACTTCCCTCTTAATACTGCTTTTGCTACATCCCATAAATTTTGGAAAGTTATGTTTTTATTTTCATTTGTCTCAAGGTATTTTCTGATTTCCTCTTTGACTTCTTCATTGACTCATTGGTTTTTTCAGTGGCATATTGTTTAATCTACACATGATTGTGTATTCCCATATTTCTTCCTGTAATTTTTTTGTAGTCTCATACCATTGTGGTTGGAAACAATGCTTGACATAATTTCTATCCTCTTGAATTTGTTGAAACTTGTTTTGTAGCCTAGTATGTGATCTGTCTTGGAGAAGAAGAACATTCTATGTGTGCTTAAAATGAATGTGTATTCTGCTGTTTTGGGCGGAATGCTCTGTAGATATTTTTTAAGTGTAAGTGGTCTAATGTGTCATTTAAGGTTACTGTTTACTTATTGATTTTCTGTCTAGATGATCTGTCCATTGATGTGAATCGGGTGTTAAAGTTCCCTACTATTATTGCATTATTGTCAATTTCTCCACTTATGTCTGTTAACATTTGCTTTCTTATTTGGGTGCTCCTTTATTAGGTACATATATGTTTATGATTATTATATCCCCTTCTTGTATTAATCCTGCTATCATTATATAATGCCCTTCTTTGTCTATTATTATAGACTTTATTTTAAAGTCTACTTTGTCTGATATGAGTTTTGCTACCCCAGCTTTCTTTTCATTGCCATTTGCACAGAATATCTTTTTCCATCCCCTCACTTTCAGTCACCCTATGTTTTTGATTGGAGCGTTTAGTACATTGACATTTAAAGTGATTATTGATAGGTATGTACTTATTGCAAGTTTGTTACTTGTATTCTGGTTGTTTTGCCCGTCCCCTCTATTTTTTTCTTTTTCATTTATTTTCTTCCTTTGCAGTTTGATGATTTTCTTTCTTCTTCTTTTTAAAAAAATATTTATTTATTTGTTTGTTTGTTTATTTATCTGGCTACACCGGGACTTAGTTGTGGCATGCAGGATCTAGTTCCCTGACCAGGGATTGAACCCAGGCCTCCTGCATTGGGAGCATGCAGTCTTAACCACTGGACCACCAGGGAAGTCCTGATCATTTTCTTTTTTTTTTTAAACATCTTTATTGGAGTATAATTGCTTTACAATATTGTGTTAGTTTCTGCTGTATAGCAAAGTGAATCAGCTATATGTATACATATATCCCCATATCCCCTCCCTCTTGCGTCTCCCTCCCACCCTCCCTATCATCCCACCCCTCTAGGTGGTCACAAAGCACTGAGCTGATCTCCCTGTGCTCTGATCATTTTCTTTATTGTTATGTTTGAGTTCCTTTCTTGCTAATTTTGGTGTATCTAATGTAGGTTTTTGATTTGTGGTTATCATGGAGTTCATATAGTTGACCTGTAAGTATATCTACTTGTTTTTAACTTATAGTCATTTAAGTTCAAATGCATTCTAAAAGATCTACCTGTTTTACTCCCTTCCCACATGTTTTGTGTTTTTGATGTCATATTTTACAAATTCATGTCTATCCACTGTTTACTGTAGTTACATTTGATTTTATAATTTTTGTCCTTTAACCTTTGTGCTAGCTTATTTAAGTGCTTGATCCACAGTACTTACTACATATTTACTTTTACCTGTGGGATTTTTCCTTTCCTATAACTTCTTATTTTTTGTTGTAGCCTTCTCTTTTTCACTTAAAGAAGACCCTTTAACACTTCTTGTAAGGTTGGTTTAGTATTGATGAACACTTTTAGTTTTTGCTTATCTGAAAAGCTCTTTATCTTTCATTCAATTCCAAATGATAACTCTGCTGGATAGAGTATCCTAGTTTATAGGTTTTTCCCTTTCAGCACTTTAAATATATCATGGCACTCCCTTCTTGCCTGCAAAGTGTCTGCAGAAAAATCAGCTGATAACCTTATGAAGGTTCCCTTGTATATGACTATATTATCTTGATGCTTTTAAAACTCCTTCTTTAACTTCTGCCTTTTTAATTTTGATATATATTGTGTGGGTCTCTTTGGGTTCATTTTGTTTGGGACTTTCTGTACTTCCTGTACCTGGATTTCTGTTTCCTTCTTCAGGTTCAGGAAGTTTTCAGCCATAATTTCATCAAATACATTTTCTGCCTCTTTCACTCTCTCTTCTCCTTCTGGTACCCTTATAATATGAATGTTAATATGCTTGATGTTGTCCCAGAAATCCTTTAAACTATCCTTATTTTTAAAAAATTGTTTCTCTTTTTTGCTGTTCTGATTGGGTGATTTCCACTTTTCTATCTTTTGGATCACTTATGTGTTCTTCTGTATCACCTAATCTGCTTTTAATTCCTTCTAGTGTATTTTTCTTTTCAGTTATTGTATTCTTCTGCTTTCACTGCTTCTTTTTTGTATTTTCTAGTTCTTTGTTAAAGTTCTTTTTGTGTTCATCTATTATTTGCCTGAGTTCACTTAGCATTTTTATGACTATTCCTTTGAAGTATGTTTCAGGTAAATTATTTTCCTCTGTTACATTAGGGTTTTTTTCCTGAGCTTTTATCTTGTTCTTTCATTTGAAACCTATTTCTCTGTTTTCTCATTTTGTTTAAGTTTCTCTCTTTGTCACTATGAAATTAGGTGAAATAGTTACCTATTCTGGTTTTAAAGGCATGTCTTTGTGTGAAGGCATCCCTGTGCAGTCTACATGTGCCTAGTGGCTTATTGGGAGAGCTGGATTTGAGGTGAGCATGGGCTACATCTTCTCCCTGGGTACACTGGCCTTAGTGGGAGATAGGGCTGGAATCAGAGGGGCCAGAGACAGAGCCAAGTGTGAATTGGGGATTCTCCTAGGCTCAGTGGTGGTCACTGCCATATTGGAGTTGTGGCTGGGGCCTGAAGGCTTAGGTTTCACGTTTTCCCTGGTGTGTGTGTCTTTGTCAGAGGCAGTGTTGAGGCCAGAGGGGTTGGAGCCACACTACTGTGCAGGTTCTGCTCCTTCCCTGGTGTATGTGCACACTGGCAATGGCAGTCTCCACCCTAGCTAGGGGCAAGGCTGTGGCCCAAGCTGGCTCTGCTCCTTCCCCAGTGAGCGCATGTGCATTGGCAATAGTGGCCTCCATCTTAGCAGGGAGGAGTGCTAAAGCAGTAGCGGCTGGAGTGGTAGCCTGGTGCAGGCTGTGAGGCATGCTAAGGCAGTGCTGGCAGGCTGGCAAGAGCACCAGGCAGCTTTTCAATGTATGGTATCCATGCTGGGACTGGGAGCCAGCAAATCTGTGTGTGTTCTTCAAGAGTGGAGTCCTGGTTTCTTACATCTTTCCGTTATGCCCCACTGGTTTTCAAACCAGATAACGGAGCTTGATTTCCCAGTGTTGGACCCTAGGGCTGGGATGCCTAATATGTGGCTTAAACCCCTTGCTCCCCAGGGAGGATCCTGAGCCTTCTGGGTCACCCACTAGCGATGTACGTCCTGACTAACTCACTTCTCCTCCCTTCCTACCAGACTCTGTGTGGATCTTTCATTACAGCCTTGGTTGTAGAAGAGCCGCTCTTCTAGTCTTCAGGTCATTCTCCGTGAGAGTTGCTGTTTATGTAGTTGTAGTTTTAATGTGTTTGTGGGGGGAGGTGAGCTCAGGGTCTTTCTACTCTGCCATCTTGATCCCGCCTCTGACCAGTGCTTCTTTTTCTATAAGATGTGAATAGCTACTTTTACTACCAACTCACAATATTGGTCCTGAAAGAACACAATATGGGACTTATTTTCCTTGAGTTGACACTCATACTTCAAGATTCAGTGTCCACATACCTTGGCCTCTCCCTACCCTCCAAACCCATCCTCGTTTTATGAGAGACTCACTGACGATCAATTATTGGTGTCCCTCCTCAATAGCACACTCAGACATGAGTATACAAGAAAGTGATCCCCACCTGGGCGCTGAATCTAAGTTATCTAAGGTGACTATCTCCATAGACTAACTCCTCTAGTGAGTTCCTCCCTTCTGTATTGTTATTACAGTTGCAACCACTCTGTTGTACTTGTTTGCAGCTTTCTTAAGGCATAGCTGACATATGATAAACTGCATATATTTGAAGTATACAAGTTGATTTTTTGACATATGTATACACTCATGAAACCATCACCAGAATTAAGATAATAAACATGTCTACTACCCCCCCCCACACCAATATTCCTCATACCCTGTTATAATATATCCCTCCCTCCCACCACCCAACTCCCTTGCTGTCTCCTCTTGCCCTTCTTGACTTGGTTTGGTAATGTTAAAGTGTTCCAACCCAAGAAAACAACTAGATTCTCTGCATCTGAGCCAAGAGTAGAAGACATCCCTTGGGCCTTGCTTCCTTCCTCCTTTGAAAAGAAGTCAGACCCTCCCAAAGACTTATCTTTGCAGCTGTACACAAACAACTCTAAGACTAGATCAAAGGCCTTAAGTAAGGAACTAGGAGATTGAAACACTTCTATAAGTTGCAAGTAGGATCTAAAGTTGCAAATTACTTGAAGATAAACTAAAGAAAGATTTGAGGTGAAAGAATGTTTCTTAAGGAAACTTCTATTATAAAATAGCATACATTTGAAAAGTAATTAAAAGAAGAAAATCTGCATAATCCCACTACCCTAGCTGAACACTGTCAGTCATTTGGCATGTTTTCATTCCTGACTCTTCCCCCAACCAGAAAAAAAAATTCTTTATTGAAACCTACTTCGAATGCAACTTTTAAGTGTTTGTGTTTAACTTTTTCTCTATATACCTCCAGCACACACCACCATAATAAAACCATAAAAGCATGGGGTATATATTTTTCTCAGGTCTCAGAGAAAGAATCAACATGTCTTCTTAGAGGATGTAGCTGCAATATGAGGCTAAGAACAAAAGCTCTATATTGTGGTTCTGCTAGCAGGTTCTAGAGAATTAGAATCTATAAAAATAGAGAAATGTTTCTTCTCTGTGGAACAAAAAGTTTACAGCAGGAAAGAACAACCCCCAGGGAAATCCAACTGCTATAGCCAAAGGTATACCTTTTCTTGGGGGGTTTTATGGATGAGAGGCTAACTTCTGAGTGTACTTTGAGTGTACATAGACAAGTACACTCAGAAGTTAGCTTCCTCATCCTTATAATTCCCACTTTCCCTTTACTAGTTTGGAAGGACTCATTTAATGCTGATTTTCTATGTTCAGCAATCCAGATGGCCTGTTGGCCAGTTAGCATGTAGTCCACCCCATATTTATTGGAAGCAGTGTAATGGAATAGACACCCTCTTTCTGAGATTTTCATAAGGAGAGGGAGGATAAATTTCTTACCCCCAACCCAAGAACAGGTAGCTATGCTCAAGATTCTATTTTCTTAAGAACTTCAAAGATGTGTTTTGAAAAGGAAAGGAAAGTTGTGCTCTGATCCTTTGCCTACTTTAATCAAAATTTCTTTTAAACCATCTTAATTTTAAATGATTCAGAGTTCATCCTCTGGCCACTTTGATATGCAAACAGTGAACTGGACCAACACCACAAACTCCAGACAACTCCATTCACTGCAGCCTAAGTTGTGTGTTTGTAACCTGTAAACTGCAGTTTCTTGAGTTGCACTGCACTGACATGATATAATGTAGGTAAAATTGAACAGATTGAAGATGATGGCAATGAGAGAAGCTATAGAACATACACTGTCCTTGTGCTCATGTTCAATCTGACTGCCGTTTCACACTCTAACGGTAAATGGAGTGGAGAGACAGAAGAGGGGAAGGGTTTATTCTGTGTTGGAAATCTGCCCTTTCTAATGATTCAACCAAGCTGGCCTGTATTATTCTAGTCTGATTTCATTGTTTTGGCAAGATTTGAAACTGACACTGCAGTTTGGAAGTTCTGAGATAATTGATGCCAGACAAGTATCATCAAGGGACGAAAACTTTTTAAAAATTTATTATTTTTATTAACAAGTGACTATGGATTCAGAGTCACCTCCTGATGTTTTTAAAAACATTTGTCTTGTTATGAAAACGCTGTTAGCTTTTGAATTAAACACATGAAAGTTTAGCTAGAGATAGATAAATTTCTGCTTAACCTTTTCCCCTCCCCCAAAAGATAGCATCAAAAGACACACCCAAGCATCAAATGACAAACACAAGTATACATACACAAACGTGCATCCTGGCAGAACTGTTTTTTACAGCCTGTGCACAAGCAAATTTCTGAAGTTGTGAATAGAGTTCAAGGGCTCGCAATTGTAGCTTTTAATTATACAGCTTATCACCAAGCTCCCTGAGTGACTGACATAGCATAGCACACAACAGGTTTCTGGGGATAGTTCCTAACAGTAAGTGACCCTTGAATTATCTTCAACCCATGGCGCATCCGCTTGTTCTGAATACTGCCTTACAAGGAATTACATAATGTTGCAACTCCCCTGCTGATATCTTAGAGACCAAAAAGACAATGCTAAAGGAAAGGCACTTTCCATTTCTCTTTGCCCTTCTTTCATTCAGAGACTATGACCTGCGGTATCTCAATAGGCTGAAATCCACGGACAGCAGATGGGGTGGTGAAAAAAGTGTTAGGTAGTTCCCCAGGGCTGATGGAGCCAGAGTCACTTTGCACTGAGCCTCCACTGTTCTCAAACTGGGATATTTTCTTTTTGATCATCTTTCTCTCCTTGGCTCTGCGATTCTGAAACCAGATTTTCACCTGAAACACAAAATGCTTTGGATTTAATGGGGCAACATACTGAATGCACTTTTCAGTCATTGCTGATATTGTTCAGGGACTCTAGTATTTACAAAGTCCTTTCACATGCATCACTTAATTGAGCCTCACAATGACCTTGTGAAGTATGCCCATTTAACAACAGGTTTTAAAAAGGCTGAGACTCAGAGAAGGAAAATATCTTGCATGAGATGAAACTGAAATCAAGTCCAGGGCCTCAGACTCTGAATGCAGTGCTCTTTATATTATACCTCACCCACCATCTCTGTTGTGCAGGTAGAAATAAATAATGATAGAATGGCAGATGCTGAGCCATGGTGATAAAAAGGGAGGGATTTAAATAGCAAAGGTGATTATGATCTGTCATTAAAAGAAGTAAGGTTGTTAAAACAGAACTGGGTGAACAAGGGTGATGAAATACTATATCTCTTGCTGGGATACCAATGTGCCTTCATAAATGGTTGAAATGCAGGCTTCTTGGGATACGGCAATACATTAATGGACTTTATAGTTCTAGAATCTTATGATTTCCAGGATTACTCCTAGACCTAAGTAAAAAAAAAAAAATCAGGTAGTTATGTAATGTCAAAATCTGGGTGAGTGGAAACCACTGATCCTTGCCATGATTTAATCTTTACTGAGTATCCACAGTAAGCTAAATTTGAGGCAGGAATCATAGGATTACATAGACCACAGAAAATTAAATTCCTACCCTGAGTAATAGAAAAACTTGCTTCAGGTAGCAGCATTGGTGTTCATTTACTGTTACAGTTTGACTGATATGAACCAGATAATTGCCATGATTGACAGATTTCCACTTCACACATTGATTATGACTACTTGGGGAACCATATCAAGGTTTTGCCCTGACTCATCAATTGTATGGGAGTTTTAATCCTTCTCCTCCCCCTACGTCCCCACCCCTGCTTTCACACCTACACAGTGCCCACCACATTCAATTATTAATAAACCCATCAACCAATGGTACTAAACTAGGTGGTCCAGTAGGATGAATGTGGGCTTTAGGAGAGCTTTGAGAATGGCTTGGTCTTCTGTTTTGCTGCCACTCTTACTTACAGACTTCCCTAAAACCTCAGCCTATTGAAATGCTTATATGAAATGTGTTAGATGTACTTCTGGTGTACCTGTCTTTCAGAAAGGCCCAAGTTGACTGCCAGCTCTGATTTTCTCCGAATGGTGATGTATCTATTGCAGTGGAATTCCTTCTCCAGCTCCAACCTTTGATGATCTGTGTAAACCACACGATACTTTTCTTTTGTCCTGGTTTTCCCTGTTAGGGGAGAAAGCAGTGCATTTAATCATATTTTGCTTCTTTGGAGATTGTTTTGGTTGGAGGAATCATAGTCATTGTTCCTACCCTTAGCTATTACTTTCAAATATAAAACAAGTACTTTTTTTAACCAAATATGTCATAAGTCCATTTCTCCATTAATTACTTTGTCATCTGTGGCTATTTTACATATATATATGTATATATATATATTCAACACACCTATCACACCACCATTGACATACTGTTACACCAAAGCATTTTAAAGCAAACACTTAAGCCATGATTTTCATTCCCTTCACACTAACATAGGGGAACAGCATTGTCATTGTCAGTAGTAGCAACATTCATTATACATGCACTTCCTTTTATATTGATATTTTATGCAGTTCATTCATATTGTTTCCTATTGAACCTCTCACTTACCCTTTCAAATTACGCAGAATGTGTCTTATCCCCATTTTGCAGATAAGGAACCTGAGGCTCAGTGTAGGTAAGTAAGTGGCTTTGTGCTAGTGAGCTGAGGAGTGGGGACCCAAACACATACCCTTGGCTCCCAGTCCGGTGTGCCAAATGTTATTCATGATTTAAACATGCTGGGCAGCATAAGAATGGCCCAAGTGAGGCAAGCTGTTTTGTGATCCTGACATTCTAATTACATATACATTCTAGAATTTCATTTGGAGAGTAATTTAAAAAGAAAACATCTATTGTCACTTAGATTCTGTTCTAGGATAGCCCCTATTACTTATTAGAAAAAATAGTTTAGTTTTTTGGGGAGAGTCTTAAACAAATTTTTATTCCCAAGTGGATAATGAATGGGAGAAAGAGGGGGTGTTGACTTTAGCAGAATAAAATGGGTATTCTAGTATTCTTTGAAAGGATATACAAACATTTGCTTTGTGTTACAACGTTTAACTAATTTCTCATGCCCTCCTTCAAATAGAGTTTTATTCCTCCTTTCAAATGTTCCAAAGGTGATTAGGAAGTTTCTCTTTCTTTTCCATTTTTCTAACCCCCTCCAGGATCTTCCTCCTTTTCTCTATGGCTTTTGGCAAACTCCTTCTGATCTTCCCTGGTTGTTTTTGATGTGAAGTTTTGGGGAGCGATCTGTAAGACAAAGGTTTCTTTAAAGTGTTTCCCTAAACTCCATTGAGGTGTTAAGATGCAGCACAAGCTTAACAAAGGAGCTACATAGCATCAGATCCCATCCTGAACCCTCTTTACATTCAGGAACACTAGCAAATTGGTTTGGAATTTACAAGCCCTAAACAAATGTCAGACACCCTTTCATCTCCAGGAAAGAAAAAAAAAAGGGACATGAATGTAGAAACAAATTCTAGATGAGAGATATGTTTTAGGATTAACTCATGGACTAAAGAACTAAACAAAACTTTCCCTCTTAAAAATGGAAAACGATGAATCCCAGTCAATCTGTCTCAAAGGCTCAAATTTTAAGCTGGTTTTCTTTTTTGTTTGTTTTTTGTGTTTTTTTTGTTGTCAATTTTTTTAATTGAAGTATAGTTGATTTACAATATTGTGTTAGTTTCATTTGCAGCAATGTGGAAAGACCAAGGGAATATTATGCTTAGTGAAATAAGTCAGACAGAGAAAGACAAATACTGTATGATATCACTTACATGTGGACTCTAAAATATAATACAAATGAATGTATGTGCAAAACAGAAACAGACTCACAGATCAGAAAACAAACTTGAGCTGGTTTTCTGAATTTAGGAAACCAAAGGTCTGGCATTTGGTATGTTACAAAGGCAGAATGTATATTTGAGGTCACAATGAAAACATTGAGGTTTAATTTATTTCCAGAACCTCAAATCTTAGAATCAAAATATATCTTTGAAGAGATGTTCCCTAAAACCCTTCCTAATCCCAAAGTGACTAAGTGTTTAAATTCTAACTTGAGGCAGAAGTTAAAATTCAACTTGTGTGTGTCTGTTTTCCGCTCTTTGATAATCAGTAAATATAACCAGACTTCAAGAACTCTGGAAGGTTGCAGTCCTTCCCCACCCCCATTGGTCATAAATTCCCCTCTTGCAGTTTCTTCTGAGGACAATAAAGTCAAGACCAGGCCTCTTTATTTGCCATGAAAATCCTCACCCTTTCCGGCAATATAACCCCTGAAGAAAGGAGGAATGAGGAAGAGCCAAGCTGCATATCAAAGCCATGCAAAGTGTTAAAAAGAGTCTGTTGCCCCAATCTGACAGATAAGACCTCAAACCTCAAGAAGACATAGATCAGGGGGAAATATTGACTGCACATTTAACAAAGAGATATGAACTCCTGTTTCCTGGTGCTCCTCTTGTGTCCCTGCTCCCAAACTGTCTTCTTTCCACCCCTTTCATTGCCTCTTCCCTTAAATGATGAAATCTGATTGAATGGGTTTTGGACATTTTTCTAGTAGAGCATTTTTCTAAGAGCACTAGCTTTTATTGTTCAAGCTATTCTCTTCTCCCAGAGACTACAACATTTCTGAGGGTGAGGGATCCCCTTCTCTGGCGCTATTGTGGGTTAATTTAAGAAAGTAACAAACCGTAAGTTGTATTACAGGGCTGCTTCATAGCCCTGTGGTGGGGATTTCACTGCCTCCCCCTGCCTAAAGCCTTGGACAAACCTCTGTAGTTCCCACTACCTAGAAGACAGTATCCCTACAGAGTCTGCAAACACATATCATTATATATGATGACTTATCATCACCCTAAATGTGCTCATTTGAGAGACTGGCTGTGAAAGCACTGTTAGGCAGAAAAGCACTCTCCAAACCTAGGGGTTATGATGATGATGACAGTGAGGGTAAAGAGGATGAAAACCAATCTCTTTCTTTAGGGAGTAGAGTGTAATTGACACCATCATAATGACTTTCCATCTGATGGTAATCTTTTTGCTGCTTTTAGTTAAAAATTGCATCCAAATTCATTCATAAAAATTGTCCAATTAAATGATCAAAACAAAGAAAGATAATGATAAGCTTCAGGAATTATTAAGTAACTCATTTTCTGAAGGGTCCTAACTGAATAAAATCTTTTAAGTATAACTTCCTCAGTGTTTTGTATTTTTTCCAGTGGGTTAATCATAATTATTCAAAGTCACTTCCTTCTCTCCTCTTCTTTCCCACACCTAAAAAGAAAGCCCCTCTCCAGTCCTGCTTAGGTTACCACTTTGCCAATACTCATCCAAGGTTACAACTCTGGGTAAAAAAAAAGGCAAAAAATGAAAAAATTCCTAGCTGTAATGCACTGACAATATTTAAAATACGAAAATATTGAACTTTTCCCAGAATCTTTCTATCAGGTTCCTTTCCATATAATTTTTAAAACCAGAAGTGTATTGGAACAGAATACTTAGGGAACAAAGTGGAAATAAAAATATTTCATTTTTAAATCAAATCACTTAGTGGACATTCATTTATTCTGTGTCAGTCCCCTTTCTCTCATTTGAAAATCAAATGCGATAATAATCACTATGAAATGTTTTCCGATTGTCCCCTAATATATGTATTTTTGTTTCTTTAACCTAAGGCTATTTTAAAAACATTCGTCAGTGATGGAAAGAGCTTTCATTTGATTACCATAATCAGGGAGGGGTTACTTCAATTTTGTACTTCATCTATTTTCTTCTCAGCCATAAGTCAAATGTTGTCCTACAATACTACAGAGTGAAGTAGAAAATTTAGGAGGATCTGACTTATTCATTCATTTAACAAATATTTGTTTAACACTCGCTATGTACTAAGCATACAAATGGGTGTCTTTTTGTTTGGAGTGATACAAAGAGGTGATCAACTTAATTTTTTGTGGGGTTCATAACCTGAGATCCATGGAAGGGCTTCAGTGGATCCACGAATCTCCCAAAATTATTCAAAAAAATGACATGTGTGTATACATGCGCATTTGTGCCTTTGTGCATTTTTCTGGGGAGAGGGTCCATACTTTTCATCACATTCTTAAATTGTTGCTAAATATGCACCTTAGGCTACAAGAATATAATAAAGGGGCACTTTTATAAGACATTAAAATGAAATGGAGATTGAATTTAATAAAGCCCCATCTATAGGATAGGCTGCCAGAAGTCAATGGGGTACCAAAATCATTCAATTTAGAATTTCTCATAGAAGTAGGAGAGAAAATCTTGTGAAGGTGGCATTGTACACCCAGGTTTCAAGAGTTAGCTAATGATGAAGACACCACAGAGCAATTTAGAGTTCCTTTCTAAACTTACCCAAAAGAGAGAATCTGACAAATGCAAATGAAAGACTTTTAAGCAGAGAAACCCATCATATTTTCTCTCATAAACAGAAAATTCATGACTCAAGATTTATTTTGTCTTGTCCTTTTCTTCCCATTGTTCTCTCTTCCAAACAACATACTAGTGACTTTCCTCTTCTAAAGTATTTCAAAACATAATCCTGAACTGGGAGCAGCTACTTTTCTGGCTTTTGTGTCTTTTGCTGATGGTTAGGGCTTAGTGAATAGATGTTAATTACAACCCTAAGATTAGATATAATAACAGCCCTGGGAATACAATACCCTAACCTAATTTTCTATTCTCTTTAGCCAGCCAACTCACTCTTATTTCAAAAAGCAATATGCAGACTTACTTCCAAACACTTTAAAGCTAAGTATTTAAGCTCAACTCTTAATTTGGGATTGCTACCCCAGTAATGTCCTAATCAATTGGAACTATCTCCTCTGGGCTGAGCCCTCTTAACGGTGAAAGTTGGTCCCATCCCACCCTCCTGCTTTTGCTTTTTTTAGGGAGAGAAAAAGGGCAGAACTGTGAGCAGAAGCATAATCATTGTGGACAAATGCTATTGAAATGTCATTTCTTCCCCAGAGGGATGAAAGTGATAGAGCTGAATTTTACTAATTTTCTCTAATGACAGGGAGCGATAGGTTGGAATAATAAGAATGTGATAAAAGAACAACTATAGCTGAAAACAAACATCTCCCCGCCTCCCTCCTCCACCCCCTGTCCAAGATTAAAGCAGAGTACCCACTTCCCCCGCCCCTGGCTCCCAGTAGCCGCCCACCGGCTTGCTGGTAGGAGCGTGGGTAGGCATTAGGCTGGGATCTCTGGGCTTTCCTATGTGCGGTGACAAGCCTGCATCCAGCCCCTGCACCTCGAAACGCCTACCTGACTGTTAGCAGGGCTTTAATCACTTTAATCTTATTGATGTTGGGGCTGATATTCGTGCACGCCCAGGGGATGTTAGGATTGAGTAGCTTATTATGTCCCAGTGGTGTGCTGTAACTTTCTCACAGCCTCTATGCTTCCATTGGCGGAAGGGAAATTGTTAGAAGGCATTGGGTTTGAATCCAGCTTGCCTCTGCCAGCTTGGGCGAAAGAAGCTGGAGCTTCCTTGAGAGTCCAGGGTGACCAGGTTGCTTTGCCATTGGGGCCTTCGTGGCTAAACTGGAGGGTCTGTTGCCAACCAAGCATTGTGAACCTAAGTTGAGAACCACCAGCTTTGAGGGGGAAGCCGACCTGCCCAGATGGGGAAGGGTTTGAAATGGAACGGGCAAGCAGCAGTGATTGAGCACAGGGACACGTGGCTGTCCTCTCCTCATTCACCCACTGATCTTCCCCGTGCATCTGTTTTCCCATCTGGGCAACTACAGGGTTGGATCTTGACCCTTGTGGCTCAACATGCCCATTGTCCGCCCGATTGCTCCCTTGACCGATCAGAAAATGGTGAAAAAGTCCCCTACGGTCGGCTTAGTTCCAAGCACCATGCTCTGCTTTTGAACAGAGGCACAAGCGAAGGACGTCACTAATGGGCTGGGGCCCTGGGCAGTAAGACACTCAATGGTCTCCTTAGCTAAGCTGTCCGGGGAGAAGCCTGAGGAGTAGGAGGGCCAGAAGGCCAAGAGAAGTAGATGAGAAGCAAAGGAAGGAAAAGTGTGAGAGCTTTGGAATCGATTACTCACCAGTCACCTGCACGGTCTTGCGCATCCACGCATAGGGGCTGTGGCGGCTTCTGTTAGAACTGGCGTCGGCGGTGCAGGCGTCGATGGGGAACAGTGATCCGCCGGCTGGTGTAGGCAGGCTGCTACCGCTGTTTCCACCCCCTGCGGGTTCCAGGTTGCTGTATTCCGGCGAGCCAAAGGCAGCGGGGCTCGAGGTCATGTCGTTCATGTGCACCGTGCCCATTGTACTGGACGGCCCGGGGTACACGCTCCAGTCTTCCCGAGGGGGACTATAGGGTGACCCCCAGGCCCCCAGCGATGGCCCGTGAGGATCCATACCGGGCATATGGGGATACCCCATATAGTGCGCATAAGACGGGGCCCCTGCGAAGTTGGAGGCTGGCATCGGACTCCCACCGTCCCCAGTGGCGCCAGCCCCGGCTGTGCCACCTCCTGCGGGGCTCCTGAGAGTGCCCGAGTACATGCCCGTTTCTTTTTCCAAAAGGCAGCTTCTGTACATAGTGGCTTGGGTATGAGAAAGGAGCTCCCTAAGCCATCCTGAAGTCCCTGTAAGGCCCCAACCCGACTTTGAGAAGCAGTAGGGAACCAGTAGGTTAGGCCGTAGCTGTGCTGCAAGCTCCTCCGCGCCCCTCAGACTACTCCATCGGCGTTTCCTACCCTGACGGTTTCCAGGTGACTGGTAGCCCGGTATAGATGGGCCCCCAATGGCTGGGCTGACGTCAAGGGGCTTTAGGCTTTTACATAGCATTTGCATTCAAATGAACGGCCATTTCACTTTCACAGGGACTTGTTCACTCTACACTCCCTCTCCCAGAGCTCCTGGGCCTTTCTATCTCATCTTTCTCGCTTTTGTCCATCTGGTCCCATAGCACTAATTTTGCGCTTTTGGAGGCAGAAGGGAGCTCCTCCAGAGGTTTCTGAGCAGCTCCCTCCAAAGTGAGATGGAGACGCGTAGAATCAGGGCCAAATCCTGCTCTTTGGTCCTTACCCCGCGGCTTCTTTACGCTGATCTTCCCGCACCCAGTCTGCATCCTTGGTATCCCCTCTGCCCACATTCCCTGGCACGGGTACTCCACATGGCACTGGCCCATGATACCCTACTCCTCATCGCCCCCTCCACCAGGAGGAGAGATTTGTTTCTAAGGACAGAGATTCATTTCACAGAGATTCATTTGTAAAACATCCAATTAATCCGGCCTGCCGTCTATTGGAATGTAACCTTAGGAAGGCAGAGCAGGGATGTTTGTCTCTTGTTCACTACTCTATCCCCCGTGTCTACAACAGTCCGGCACACAGTAGGCACACAATAAGTTGGATGTTTTACAAATATGCACAAATTAAAGAAAGATGAAGAGAGGAGGTTATGAAAAAAGGAAGGAAAGAAGGAGAAGACCCATGTGGGTAGTGGGCTTTTTTATTTCCCTTTCAGTTCACCAGTATTGCTTGGGTGTCTCTTTCTGTCAGTATCCCAAGGAGCCAAATTCCTGCAGTCTCAAGTCCAGGGCAGCTGAAGCTCCCAACTTTCTTTCACACTTGAGGTGACTTCCTTTGTAAAGCTCCAATTGTTGAAAAAAGGCATGGACTTGCCAGTAGATGCCAGTGAACTCAAGATTTTGCTTCAAGAAGCCAGCTCACCTCCTGACGACAAAACCAATTTGTATTCCAGGATTCCTTCTCACCCACATGCTCCCTCACCTCTTCCCCCTCCCAAAGCCTACCACAACCTTTAGTTCAGGCTGTGCTCCTATTCAGAGAATGTGCTCCTGTATGAAGTCCAACACAACCTGGCACCTCCATTAACTAATCCCTCTTTGGTTTTGGGAATATCACTTCACTTCTGGGAGTTTCAGGGTTTTCCCCTGTGTAATAGGGATCCTAACAGTGTCTGCATTTACAAGGCAGGATTTCCTGAGATGATGTATGCAAACTGCTTAACTTAACGCTTGGCACACAGCACAGGACCACTGTATTCATTAATTTACCCAACAAATATTTATTGAATGATAGGTGCTATTCTATGCATGGAGACATCAATAGTGAACAAAGCCTTTGACCTTATTAAACTTATATTCTCAAGGGGAGAAATACTAATAAGTAATGAAATTTTGTGTTATGTCAGATGATAATAATCAATGTTGTGAAGAAAAAGAAAGCAAGGAGAATAGGGAATGCTGGAGGATGTTGCAACTTAACAAGTGGTGGTCTGGAGGACCTTACTTAGAAATGATATTTAAATAAAATATAGAAGTGATGGAGTGAGCTATGAGGAGAGGATCCAGACAGAGGGAACAACAGGTAAAAAGTCTGTCTTCTATTGAAGAAATAGCAAGAAGGAAAGTGTGGCTAACAGGTAGATGAGGTCCAAAAGCTAATGGGGTAGGTCATTTTTAATTTCTAAGTTTTTACTCTAAGTGAGGTAGGGGGACATTGTAGGGTTTTGAGCAGATGAGTCACATGATTTGACTTAAGTTTTGAAAGGATTGCTCTGGCCATTGGATTAAGAATAGACTGTAAGTAGGCAAAATAGAATCAGGCTGATTAATTAAAAGGCTATTGCAATAATCCAGGTGAATGGCATTTGGGGATGGAGAGAAGTGGTTGAATTCTGGATATATTTTGAAGCCTGCTTTGAAGAAGGAGAAGGAAAAGAAGGAACAGAAGTAATTGGTCAACAAAGACTAATTAAAACCAAGCACTGGGGAGAAGGGACTAAGGGACAGGAAAGTCACATACCTATAGGCACTTTTTGCTCATGATCTCATTTAACCTTCACAAGAGCCTCATGAGTTACTTATTTTCACTCCCATTTTAGAGATGAAGAAACCGAGGCTCAGAGAGGTGGCATGAGTATTTAAATGAACTACTGGTGTATAATAGAGCTAGGTTCCCATCCTAGGCAGCTCTGATTGCAAAGTTCATGTTCTTAAATTGGAACCAGGCAAAATGTACAAACTCAGGGCTGAGGCCTGGGGCCTGGCTTCTATTTTCTTTGCCTGCTCAGGCTCCCAGGCCCAGCATTCAATCCTTTTCATAACATAGACCCAATACCCTTGCATTATTGTCTTTCAGCTATTCTATCCTGAGGCAAACTGGTCTACCTGACATTTGAAAAGCTATATCAGGATGAAAGCATATGCAGGAACTTTAAAAGTAAGCTAACGCAATATTATCATCTTACCTATGAGGAAACTGAGGGCATGAGTAGGGAAGGTATTCTTTAAGGCAGTGAATGACAGAACTGAGATTCAAACTCAGATCTGTTGACTCCCAGATCAACACTCTTTCCACTAAAAAATGTATGTTTGCTTATGCAAGTCCCTTTGTCTAGACTGTTTTTATCCATAAAAATGTTCAAATTCTCCCTCTTCTTCAAGGCTCAGTTCAAATGTCCCCTCCTCCCTAAAGCCCTATGTTATGATACTCTCAGAAAGCACTCTTCCTCTTGTCTGAATCCCATTATCAACTCCCCTCCCCCACTGACTAATACTATTCTTGTCCACCTTGGAGTTACTTGGGGTCTTATCTGAATTTTTTGGAATTTGAGCACATTGAAAGGGTGTGAGGAGGTGTGTCTGAGCCCTGCAGAGTGGAGTGTCATGCACATGATAGGGTCTCAAGAAATATTTGTGTGCTGAATCAATAAATGACCTTGGAATAACAGATTGGAAATCACCATTTTGACTCAACTTTAGGGATGTCTGGAAGAGAAGCCAGTGAGTACATTGTCCAGTGCTTGGCAGAACTTGGCTTCAGGATTAATTCAGTTTTGTGTTTTTGTTTGTTTGTTTTTGGGGATGGCAGTGGAATGTGGGGTGTAGGAAGGTAGGAGAGAGAGGTGGACTGGCACGGAGGTTCAGTCTAGTTTATTTGACTGGAAATCTTTATTTCTTTTTTTTAACCTGGAGATTAATCAGAGAGGCAGCCTCACTGCAGAAAGCAGAGTGGCCTGCAGAAAAGTCAAACCCCACAGGCTGAAGATCATGGCTCAGGCTATGCAACGGTTATTTAACATCACTAGGGAGTGATTGCTTAGTTTTTCTGAGACTTAGAGGGGCATGGGTCAAATGGGGCTTCAGTTAGACACCCCTCCACTGCCAGGTCTGAGCTGACCCCCACAAACCATGTTATTGTAAGGCTTGCAGGAGATAATGAATGTGAGATTGCTTTATAAACAGTACAGTCCACCCGTGATGGGCTATGGGGATCTGGGTAAGCCTTTTCTTTAGCAGGCTTAATGCTTGGGAGGCTCTCACTGCCTGGTAAATATTTTCTAAGCCTGGTCTGGCCTCTCGCGGTTGCCAGAATAGCCCAGGGCTACTCTCCACTACCGTCAAACCTCTCCCACTTCCCTGGCCCAGATTTCAGCTTGGTTCAGCCTCTGCAGAGGGACAGGGAGAGGGGAAGGAGTGTATTTGTGTTATGGAGCTTGGCTTCACTCGTCAGTCATTGGACCCTCGCTACTACTAGGAAGGATATGAAGAATGCAGATTAAGTCTTTCTTACTGACATGGTAACTGAGGCTGAGCATAAGGAAGAGACTTACCTGAGTCTCACACTAGTAGTTTATCTGTGGAACTTGGATTTAAACCCAAGCATAATCGACTGAGGAACTCTACAAGGCACTCTACCTATCTCGGCCTCAGTTTCCAACAGGAAAAATGGGACTGACAATAGAAATCACTCTAGATGGATGTTGGGAGGATTCAGTGCACCATTGGTATACTCAACAAATGGCCATTATTATTGTCATCCACAGAGTGGTTGAGACTTCCACAGGGCATGGACCTACCATGCTTCCCTTAGTCCACATCTAAGCATGGACAGCATTGAGAGATTAGGGAGAAGGCTCAGAGCAGTTTGGACTTTCCTGCCTATTGGCTCTCAATTCAGGCTTCGCATTCTGGGCTCTGAAAACAGCATCCTTCCACCAACCCATCCTTACCTACCTCCCTGAACTCCTTGGAGCCTTAGTGATGCCAGCACTTGTGTCTTGGACAAGAAAGGAGCCCTGTGTCTTTTCCATCCATCTTCATCATTGTGATGGGCTTTTGTAATTGCAAGGCCAGACACCCTGGAGAATGAGCACTACTAGGCTCTGGGCCTACCCCAAAGTATCGTAGTGGGGTCAGGACCAAGGAGTGTTTTGGAGAAAGATTAAGGTTCTTTCATGGGAATGTTAATAAGGCAAATACTTGTTGGAGTGGTGGAGGGCCAGGGCTCTGTACCCACCCTGCCCCCAGGGTAAGCTGCCCATTTCTGGGTTAGGAGAACAATAGGAATGAGGAAAGTCTAGGGCTTTGAGATGGAGGCAAAAATACAATATAGTGGAGAAACAGGCTTCTTGGGCATTCAAAGGCATCCTCAACTCTGGGAGAGATAAGGTATGCGTATGGAAGCAAGCAAGGGCTAGTGCTTAATGCCAAGATCCCAAACTTAAGAAGGATAGGTCAGGGAGGGGTTTTACAGAAGAGAGAGGAGGAAGGCAGAGAGGCCAATCAAAAATGAGGAGACTACAAACCCAACACTGGTATTAAAGGAGCCTCAGACTGAGTCTGAAAGGATTAGGGTAGGCTGATTCTCTGAAAGAAAAAGAGAAATGCAAGTCCCGGCTATCTTCTTAGGGAAAGAAAATCAGAAACCCAGTTCACAAAACATGTACTCTAGGCCAGAACCAGTGCTGGTTCCTTTCCAGTGTGAACTCCCATTAAGGTCATTACAATCAAAAGGAGTAGATGGTATCAGCCCTGTTTTACAGTGGGTGGGGGGATGGAGGTGAGAATGGAGACTCAGTGAGGTTTAGTGACAGGCCCAAGGTCAAACATCCAGTAAGAAGCAGCCAATAAATCACTAGTATGGCCATAATGTTCATGCAGGGTCTAGGGATCAGGACTTGGAGAATTCCTGACAATTCTATAACAACAAGCCCAGTCGTTATGCCCATATTCACTGAACACAGGATGAAAAGGAAAATTGGCACAAACTATAATGGGAGAGATTTAGATTAGTTCCAAAGAGGAACATGTGCACTCTGAGGGCCAGGAAGCACTGTGGTGGGTGAACTAGTTGATGAAAGAAACATGGAGTGTGGCCTTTTTTATAACTCTAGGTGGCATTCTGTGAGGGATTGTTTCAGAACAGGTTGGCTTTGAAGCCAATATAGAGTCACATTAGTGACTGACATTTGATTTTGTAATGAGCATTTTCACTCTAAAAGGTTTGCTTTTACTGTGCCCTGCCTTCAGTCCAGTTTCGTTATTCTCTCCCATTTGAAAATACCTCTCACATCATCTCACCTTACTATTTTTTGCTCATTCTCTCACTGGGTAATTTCTCCACTGCATTTTCATTCTCTCCTAAACACCTAAACTTCATTATCCTTCATCTAACCAAACTGAGGCCTGTGAGCTAATAATGGTATATACATATTTGGTATATATATATACATATATATATATGAATTAAATAATTATATAACTTTATGAATTATATATGATTTATAAAATAATTAATAAAATTTATTTTTAAATCAGTTTTAGGTTCACAGCAAAATTGGAAGTACAGAGAGTATACCCCTGGTCCCCTCCTACCCACAACCTTCCCCCCTACACAGTGGTACATTTGTTACAATCAATGAACTTACTTTGATGCATCATTATCACTTAAGTCTATAGTTTTCATTAGGGTTCACTCTTGGTATTGTACATTTTATGGGTTTTGACATGAATCCACTATTGTAGTATCCTACAGAATACTTTCACTGCCCTAAATATCCTCTGTGCTCTGCCCATTCATCCCTCCTTGCCCCTAACCCCTGGCAACCACTGATTTTTTTACTGTCTCCATAGTTTTGCCTTTTCCAGAATGTCAAAGAGTTGGAATCATACAGTATGTAGCCTTTTTAGATTTTCTTCTTAAAGAAGAAAATTAAAGAAATTAAAGAAATTAAAATTTCTTTAATATACATTTAAGTTTCCTCCATGTCTTTCGTGGCAGGGTAGCTCTTTTTTTAAAATCACTGAATAATATTCTATTCTCTGGGTGTACCAAGGCTTACTTATCCATTCACCTACTGAAAGACATCTTATTTGCTTCTAAGTTTTGGCGATTATGAATAAAGCTGCTATAAATACCTGTGTGCAGGTTTTGTGTAGATAAAAGTTTTCAATTAATTTGGGTAAATACCAAGAAGCACGACTGCTGGACCACATGATAAGAACATGATTAGTTTCAAAAGAAACTGCCAAGCTGTCTTCCAAAGTGGCTGTACGATCTTGCATTCCTACCGGCAGTGAATGAGAGTTTCAGCTGCTACACATCCTTGCCAGCATTTGGTGTCAGTGTTTTGGATTTTGGCCATTCTAATAGGTATGTTGTGGTAACTCATTTTTGTTTTAACTTGCAATTCCCTAATGACAAATGATGTTGAACATCTTTCATACGCTTACTTGGCATTTGAATATCTTCTTTGTTGAGGAATCTGTTCAGATCTTTTGCCCATTTAAAAAATCGGATTGTTCATTTGCTTATTGTTGAGTTTTTTTTAATATTTTGGATAAAAGTACTTTATAAGATGTGTCTTTTGCAAATATTTTCTCCAAGTCTGTGGATTGTCTCCTCATTCTCTTGACCTAGACTTCTGCAAGTTTTTCTTTCATAGATCATACCTTTGGTGTTGCATCTAAAAAGTCATTGCCATACCAAAGGTCATATAAGTATTCTCCTATGTTATCTTCTAGATGTTTTATAAAGTATTCAATTTTACATTTAGGTCTATTATTCACTTTGAGTCAATTTATGTGAAGGGTGTAAGGTCTGTTTCAAGTTTTTTGCATGTGAATGACCAGTTGTTCCAGTACCATTTGTTCAAAAGCTTATCTTTGCACCGCTGTATTGCTTTTGCTTCTCTTTCAACAATCAGTTGACTATATTTATGTGGTTCTATTTCTAGGCTCTGTATTCTGTTCCATTGATCTACTTGTCTATTCTTTCACCGAAACCATACTATCCTGATTTCTGTAGCTTTATAATAAGTTTTTAAGTGCAGTAGTGTCAGTCCTCCAACTTTGTTCTTCTTCAGTATTGTCTTGGGTATTCAGGGTCTTTTTTTCTCAGCATGTAAACTTTAGAATCAGTTTGTTGCTATCTACAAAATAACTTGCTGGGATTTTGATTGGGTTTGTTTTGAATCTATAGATCAAGTTGAGAAGTGACATGTTGTCAATATTGAGTGTTTCTATACGTAAATATGGAATACATCTCTATTTATTTAGTTTTTCTTTGATATATTTAATGAGAGTTCTGTAGTTGTCCTCATAGAGATCTTGTACATACTATGTTAGATTTATACCTGATAATTTAATTTTTTGGATGATAATGTAAATGGTAATGCATTTTTATTTTATTAAGAAAAATTTTTTTTCTCAATTTCAGGTACTTTCCTTATTTAAATCTTTTTTTTAACATCTTTATCGGAGTATAATTGCTTTACAACATTGTGTTAGTTTCTGCTGTACAACAAAGTGAATCAGCTCTATGTATACATATATCCCCATAACCCCTCCCTCTTGAGCCTCCTGACCACCCTCCCTATCCCACCCCTCTAGGTCTTCACAAAACACCGAGCTGATCTCCCTGTGCTATGCAGCGGCTTTCCACTAGCTATCTATTTTACATTTGGTAGTGTACATATGTCAATGCTGCTCTCTCACTTCGTCCCAGCTTCCCCTTACCCCAGTGTCCACAAGTACGTTCTCTACATTTGCATCTTTATCCCTGCCATGGCATTAGGTTCATCAGTACCATTTTTTTAGATTCCATATATATGCCTTAACATACAGTATTTGTTTTTCTCTTTCTGACTTACTTCACATGGTATGACAGACCACCACCTCACTACAAATAACTCAATTTCGTTTCTTTTTATGGCTGAGTAATATTCCATTGTATATATGTACCACTTCTTCTTTATCCTTTCATCTGTTGATGGACATTTAGGTTGCTTCCATGTCCTGGCTACTGTAAATAGTGCTGTAATGAACATTGTGGTACATGACTCTTTTTGAATTATGGTTTTCTCAGGGTATATGCCCAGTAGTGGGATGGCTGGGTCATATGGTAGTTCCATTTTTAGTTTTTTAAGGAACCTCCATGCTGTTCTCCATAGTGGCTGTATCAATTTACATTCCCACCAACAGTGCAAGAGTGTTCCCTTTTCTCCACACCCTCTCCAGCATTTATTGTTTGTAGATTTTTTGATGATGGCCATTCTGACCGGTGTGAGATGATATCTCATTGTGGTTTTGATTTGCATTTCTCTAATGATTAGTGACGTTGAGCATTCTTTCATGTGTTTGTTGGCAATTTGTATATCTTCTCTGGAGAAACGTCTATTTAGGTCTTCTGCCGATTTTTAGATTGGGATGTTTGTTTCTTTGATATTGAGCTGCATGAGCTGCTTGTATAATTTGGAGATTAATCCTTTGTCAGTTGCTTTGTTTGCAAGTATTTTCTCCCATTCTGAGGGTTGTCTTTTTGTCTTGTTTATGGTTTCCTTTGCTGTGCAAAAGCTTTGAAGTTTAATTAGGTCCCATTTGTTTATTTTTGTTTTTATTTCCATTTCTCTAAGAGGTGGGTCAAAAAGGATCTTGCTGTGATTTAT
The DNA here is from genome assembly GCF_009873245.2 of Balaenoptera musculus. Taxonomy (NCBI): domain Eukaryota; kingdom Metazoa; phylum Chordata; class Mammalia; order Artiodactyla; family Balaenopteridae; genus Balaenoptera; species Balaenoptera musculus. The sequence goes on along the minus strand of NC_045806.1, from coordinate 59,906,731 downwards.
GTGATAGAGTGTTGTGCCTATGTTTTCCTCTAAGAGTTTTATAGAGTCTGGCCTTACATTTAGGTCTTTAATCCATTTTGAATTTATTTTTGTGTATGGTGTTAGGAAGTGTTCTAATTTCATTCTTTTACATGTAGCTGTCCAGTTTTCCGAGCACCACTTATTGAAGAGGCTGTCTTTTCTCCATTGTATATTCTTGCCTCCTTTGTCAAAGGTAAGGTGATCATAGGTGTGTGGGTTTATATCTGGGCTTTCTATCATGTTCCTCTGATCTATGTTTCTGTTTTTGTGCCAGTACCATACTGTCTTGATTACTATAGCTTTGTAGTATAGTCTGAAGTCAGGGAGCCTGATTCCTCCAGCTCCGTTTTCCTTTCTCAAGATTGCTTTTGCTATTCGGGGTCTTTTGTGTTTCCATACAAACTGATAAATTTTTTGTTCTAGTTCTGTGAAAAATGCCATTGGTAGTTTGATAGGGATTGCATTGAATCTGTAGATTGCTTTGTGTAGTATAGTCATTTTTACAATGTTGATTCTTCCAATCCAAGAACATGGTACATCTCTCCATCTGTTTACATCTTCCTTGATTTCTTTCATCAGTGTCTTTTAGTTTTCTGCATACAGGTCTTTGGCCTCCTTAGGTAGGTCTATTCCTAGGTATTTTATTCTTTTTGTTGCAATGGTGAGTGGGAGTGTTTCCTTAATTTCTCTTTCAGATTTTTCATCATTAGTGTATAGGAATGTAAGAGATTTCTGTGCATTAATTTTGTATCCTGCTACTTTACCAAATTCAGGTAATACATTTGTAAATTTCAAATTCCACTTGTTTACTGCTGGTGTATACAACAGCGACTGAGTTTTATGTATTAATCTTGTATCCTGCAATCTTGCTACAATCACTCATTAGTTGCAGGAGTTATTATTATTATTTCAGTTTTTCTACATAGACTATCATTTCATCTGCAAAAACTTTTTATTTCTTTGTTCCCAGTTTTTATAACTTTTCCACTTTATATGTCTTCCTGCATTAGCTAGAACTTACAGTACGATGTTGAAAACCAGTGGTGGAAGTGTACATTGGTGCCTATTCTTGATCTTAGTGGGAATGCTTCTGGTATCTCACAATTAAGTATGATTTTTTTAACATCTTTATTGGAGTATATTTGCTTTACAATGGTGTGTTAGCTCTGCTTTGTAACAAAGTGAATCAGTTATACATATACATATGTTCCCATATCTCTTCCCTCTTGCATCTCCCTCCCTCCCACCCTCCCTATCCCACCCCTCTAGGTGGTCACAAAGCACCGAGCTAATCACCCTGTGCTATGTGGCTGCTTCCCACTAGCTATCTATTTTACATTTGGTAGTATATATAAGTCCATGCCACTCTCTCGCTTCGTCCCAGCTTACCCTTCCCCCTCCCCATGTCCTCAAGACCATTCTCTACCTTTGCGTCTTTATTCCTGTCCTGCCCCTAAGTTCTTCAGAACCATTTTTTTTTAAGTTCCATATGTATGTGTTAGTATATGGTATTTGTTTTTCTCTTTCTGACTTACTTCACATGGTATGACAGACTCTAGGTCCATCCACCTCACTACAAATACCTCAATTTTGTTTCTTTTTATGGCTGAGTAAAATTCCATTGTATACATGTGCCACATCTTCTTTATCCATTCGTCTGTCGATGGACACTTTTAGGTTGCTTCCATGTCCTGGTTATTGTAAATAGACCTGCAATGAACATTGTGGTACATGACTCTTTTTGAATTATGGTTTTCTCAGTGTATATGCCCAGTAGTGGGATTGCTGGGTCATAACGTAGTTCTATTTTTAGTTTTTTAAGGAACCTCCATGCTGTTCTCCATAGTGGCTGTATCAATTTACATTCCCACCAACAGTGCAAGAGTGTTCCCTTTTCTCCACACCCTCTCCAGCATTTATTGTTTGTAGATTTTTTGATGATGGCCATTCTGACTGGTGTGAGGTGATACCTCATTGTAGTTTTGATTTGCATTTCTCTAATGATTAGTGATGTTGAGCATCCTTTCATGTGTTTGTTGGCAATTTGTATATCTTCTTTGGAGAAATGTCTATTTAGGTCTTCTGCACATTTTTGGATTGGGTTTTTGTTTTTTTGTTATTGAGTTGCATGAGTTGCTTGTAAATTTTGGAGATTAACCCTTTGTCAGTTGCTTCATTTGCAAATATTTTCTCCCATTATGAGGGTTGTCTTTTTTCTAAGTATGATGTTGACTGTAGTGTTTTGTATATATTTTTATCAATTTGAGGATGTTCCCCTCTATTTCTAGTTTGCTGAGAGTTTTTTTTTTCATGAATGTGTGCTGAATTTTTTCATATGCTTTTTCTTTACCTATTTATATGATCATGTGATTTTCCTCCTTTAGTCTGTTGATGTAGAATTACAGTAATAGATTTTCCAATACTGAACCAGCCTTGCATACCTGGAGTAAATCCCACTTGGTAATGGCTTATTATAATTTTTATATACATTTTTGGATTCAATTTGCTAATATTTTGTTGAAGGTTTTTGCATCTATGTTCATGAGAGATATTGGTATGTAGTTTTCTTTTCTTGTAATGTATTTGTTTGGTGTTGGTTTTGAGGTAATGTTAGTCACATGAATGAGTTAGGAAATGTTGCCTTTGCATTTGTCTTATGGAAGAGATTATAGAGAATTGGTGTAATTTCTTCCTTAAATGTTTGGTAGATTTCATCAGTGAACTAATCTGGGCCTGGTGCCTTCTTTTTTGGAAGGTTATTAATTATTGATTCAATTTCTTTAATAGATATATGCCTATTCAGATTATTTATTTCTTCTTATGTGAGTTTTGGCAGATTGTGTCTTTCAAGAAATTGGTCCATTTATTCTAGGTTATCAAATTTGTGGGCATAGAGTTATTCATAATATTCCTTTACTATCCTATAACATACATGTGATCTATAGTTATGTCCCCTCATTCATTTTTGATATTAGTAATTTGTGTTCTCGCTCTTTTTATCTTTGTTAGCCTAGTTGGAGCCTTATTGATTTTATTGATCTTTTCAAAGAAACAGCGTTTTGTTTCATTGATTTTCTTTATTGTTTTCCTCTTTTCAATTTCCTTGATTTCTGCTCTAACATTTATCATTTCTTTTCTTCTGCTTACTTTGTCTTTATTAACTTTATTGTGGAATAATTGACAAATATAATTGCATGTATTTAAAGTGTACAATGTATATGTATAACTGAATCTCTTTTCTTTTTTTTTTTCACACACACACACTGTATTTTATTTTTACAAGAGATAAATAGACTGACACCAAGCATCGTACATGGATGACCACAACAAAAGCAACAATGATTGCAATTACCAAACATGAAACACACTCATACTATGTCATAATACTCACATTCAGTCCAATAATCCTCCACTGTAACAGCTCCTTTACTTTGCAGTGAAAATTGATTTGGATATTCTTTGCCTCTGAGTCCTTGTGGGATTTTTTTTTTTAATTCAAACAGAAAGTCACAAAAATTATACTCATCCTCATCAGTTCACTCAGTCCCATGTAATTAATTTTTTTTCATCTTGATCTTTTGTTAGCACTTTTATGAATTCATCAGTTTTTCATTAGAGTTCTGAAAATACTTATTCATTCAGTTCAGCAGTACAGTCAGTTACCAGAAACCTGTACTTGTCAGAGTCTTTTCCATGAATTTCTTGAAGATGAAGCCCTTTTATAGGAACATATTTGCAAAAGAATCAGAGTACACTGAGAACTGTCTGTAAATCACAAAAGACTTAAAAATGACCACGGTTAAAGATCTGATGAAAGTTCATAATAATGCAGTTGACAAGAAAATTAGTTATTTCTGAGATATACATTTTAAAGTAATAACTAGGATTATGACTTATAACATTATACCAGAACATATAAGATTTTTAGAAATTTGATGTAATGTCTGAAACATTTATATTAACATATTTCCATACAAATAAGCCAATGAAAGTTTAGTATTAGTTGTTTTGTTTGTTTGTTTTTTTATACTGCAGGTTCTTATTAGTCATCAGTTTTATACACATCAGTGTATACATGTCAATCTCAATCGCCCAATTCAGCACACCACCATCCCCACCCCACCGCAGTTTTCCCCCCTTGGTGTCCATATGTCTGTTCTCTACATCTGTGTCTCAACTTCTGCCCTGCAAACTGGCTCACCTGTACCATTTTTCTAGGTTCCACATACATGCGTTAATATACGATATTTGTTTTTCTCTTTCTGACTTACTTCACTCTGTATGACAGTCTCTAGATCCATCCACGTCTCAACAAATGACTCAATTTCGTTCCTTTTTATGGCTGAGTAATATTCCATTGTATATATGTACCACAACTTCTTTATCCATTCGTCTGTTGATGGGCATTTAGGTTGCTTCCATGACCTGGCTATTGGAAATAGTGCTGCAATGAACATTCGGGTGCATGTGTCTTTTTGAATTACGGTTTTCTTTGGGTATATGCCCAGTAGTAGGATTGCTGGGTCATATGGCAATTCTAATTTTAGTTTTTTAAGGAACCTCCATATTGTTCTCCATAGTGGCTGTATCAATTTACATTCCCACCAACAGTGCAAGAGGGTTCCCTTTTCTTCACACCCTCTCCAGCACTTATTGTTTGTAGATTTTCTGGTGATGCCTATTCTAACTGGTGTGAGGTGATACCTCATTGTAGTTTTCATTTGCATTTCTCTAATAATTAGTGATGTTGAGCATCTTTTCATGTGCTTCGTGGCCGTCTGTATGTCTTCTTTGGAGAAATGTCTATTTAGGTCTTCTGCCCATTTTTGGATTGGGGTGTTTGTTTCTTTAATATTGAGCTGAATGAGCTCTTTATATATTTTGGAGATTAATCCTTTGTCCGTTGATTCGTTTGCAAATATTTTCTCCCATTCTGAGGGTTGTCTTTTCGTCCTGTTTATGGTTTCCTTTGCTGTGCAAAAGCTTTGAAGTTTCATTAGGACCCATTTGTTTATTTTTGTTTTTATTTCCATTACTCTAGGAGGTGGATCAAAAAAGATCTTGCTGTGATTTAGGTCAAAGAGTGTTCTTCCTATGTTTTCCTCTAAGAGTTTTATAGTGTCCAGTCTTACATTTAGGTCTCTAATCCATTTTGAGTTTATTTTTGTGTATGGTGTTAGGGAGTATTCTAATTTCATTCTTTTACATGTAACTGTCCAGCTTTCCCAGCACCACTTATTGACGAGACTGTCTTTTCTCCATTGTATATCTTTGCCTCCTTTGTCATAGATTAGTTGACCATAGGTGCGTGGGTTTATCTCTGGGCTTTCTACCTTGTTCCATTGATCTATGTTTCTGTTTTTGTGCCAGTACCATATTGTCTTGATTACTGTAGCTTTCTAGTATGGTCTGAAGTCAGGGAGTCTGATTCCGCCAGCTCCGTTTTTTTCCCTCAAGACTGCTTTGGCTATTCGGGGTCTTTTGTGTCTCCATACAAATTTTAAGATGATTTGTTCTAGCTCCGTAAAAAATGCCATTGGTAATTTGATAGGGATTGCATTGAATCTGTAGATTGCTTTGGGTAGTATAGTCATTTTCACAATGTTGATTCTTCCAATCCAAGAACATGGTATATCTCTCCATCTGTTGGTATCATCTTTTATTTCTTTCCTCAGTGTCTTATAGTTTTCTGCATACAGGTCTTTTGCCTCCCTAGGTAGGTTTATTCCTAGGTATTTTATTCTTTTTGTTGCAATGGTAAATGGGAGTGTTTCCATAATTTCTTTTTCAGATTTTTCATCATTAGTGTATAGGAATGCAAGAGATTTCTGTGCATTAATTTTGTATCCTGCAACTTTACCATATTCATTAATTAGCTCTAGCAGTTTTCTGGTGGCAATGTTAGGATTCTCTATGTATAGTATCATGTCATCTGCAAATAGTGACAGTTTTACTTCTTCTTTTCAAATTTGTATTCCTTTTATTTCTTTTTCTTCTCTGATTGCCGTGGCTAGGACTTCTAGAACTATGTTGAAAAATAGTGGTGAGAGTGGACATCCTTGTCTCGTTCCTGATCTTAGAGGAAATGCTTTCAGTTTTTCACCGTTAAGAATGATGTTTGCTGTGGGTTTGTCATATATGGCCTTTACTATGTTGAGGTAGGTTCCCTCTATGCCCACTTTCTGGAGAGTTTTTATGATAAATGGGTGTTGAATTTTGTCAAAAGCTTTTTCTGCATCTATTGAGATGATCATATGGTTTTTATTCTTCAATTTGTTAATATGGTGTATCACATTGATTGATTTGCGTATATTGAAGAATCCTTGCATCCCTGGGATAAATCCCACTTGATCGTGGTGTATGATCCTTTTAATGTGTTGTTGGATTCTGTTTGCTAGTATTTTGTTGAGGATTTTCGCATCTATATTCATCAGTGATATTGGTCTGTAATTTTCTTTCTTTGTAGTGTCTTTGTCTGGTTTTGGTATCAGGGTGATGGCGACCTCATAGAATGAGTTTGGGAGTGTTCCTTCCTCTGCAGTTTTTTGGAAGAGTTTGAGAAGGATAGATGTTAGCTCTTCTCTAAATGTTTGATAGAATTCACCTGTGAAGCCATCTGGTCCTGGACTTTTGTTTGTTGGAAGATTTTTAATCACAGTTTCAATTTCATTACTTGTGATTGGTCTGTTCGTATTTTCTGTTTCTTCCTGGTTCAGTCTTGGAAGGTTATACCCTTCTAAAAATTTGTCCATTTCTTCCAGGTTGTCCATTTTATTGGCATAAAGTTGCTTGTAGTAGTCTCTTAGGATGCTTTGTATTTCTATGGTGTCTGTTGTAACTTCTCCTTTTTCATTTCTGATATTATTGATTTGAGTCCTCTCCCTTTTTCTTGATGAGTCTGGCTAATGGCTTATCAATTTTGTTTATCTTCTCAAAGAACCAGCTTTTAGTTTTATTGATCTTTGCTATTGTTTTCTTTGTTTCTATTTCATTTATTTCCACTCTGATCTTTATGATTTCTTTCCTTCTGCTAACTTTCGGATTTGATTGTTCTTCTTTCTCTAGTTTTTTTAGATGTAAGATTAGATTGTTTACTTGAGATTTTTCTTGTTTCTTGAGGTAGGCTTGTATAGCTATAAACTTCCCTCTTAGAACTGCTTTTGCTGCATCCCATAGGTTTCGGGTCGTCGTGTTTTCATTGTCATTTGTCTCTAGGTATTTTTTGATTTCCTCTTTGATTTCTCTAGTGATCTCTTGGTTTTTTAGTAACGTATTGTTCAGCCTCCATGTGTTTGTCTTTTTTACATTTTTTTCCCTGTAATTCATTTCTAATCTCATAGCGTTGTGGTCAGAAAAGATGCTTGATATGATTTCAATTTTCTTAAATTTACTGAGGCTTGATTTGTGACCCAAGATGTGATCTATCCTGGAGAATGTTTCGTGCGCCCTTGAGAAGAAAGTGTAATCTGCTGTTTTTGGATGGAATGTCCTATAAATATCAATTAAATCTATCTGGTCTATTGTGTCATTTAAAGCTTCTGTTTACTTATTTATTTTCATTTTGGATGATCTGTCCATTGGTGTATGTGAGGTGTTAAAGTCCCCCACTATGATTGTGTTACTGTCAATTTCCTCTTTTATAGCTGTTAGCAGTTGCCTTATGTATTGAGGTGCTCCTATGTTGGGTGCATATATATTTATAATTGTTATATCTTCTTCTTGGATTGCTCCCTTGATCATTATGTAGTGTCCTTCCTTGTCTCTTGTAACATTCTTTATTTTAAAGTCTATTTTATCTGATATGAGTATAGCTACTCCAGCTTTCTTTTGATTTCCATTTGCATGGAATATCTTTTTCCATCCCCTCACTTTCAGTCTGTATGTGTCCCTAGCTCTGAAGTGGGTCTCTTGTAGACAGCATATAGATGGGTCTTGTTTTTGTATCCATTCAGCAAGCCTGTGTCTTTTGGTTGGAGCATTTAATCCATTCACGTTTAAGGTAATTATCGATATGTATGTTCCTATGACCATTTTCTCAATTGTTTTGGGTTTGTTTTTGTAGGTCCTTTTCTTCTCTTGTGTTTCCCACTTAGAGAAGTTCCTTTAGCATTTGTTGTAGAGCTGGTTTGGTGGTGCTGAATTCTCTTAGCTTTAGCTTGTCTCTAAAGCTTTTGATTTCTCCATCAAATCTAAATGAGATCCTTGCCGGGTAGAGTAATCTTGGTTGTAGGTTCTTCCCTTTCATCACTTTAAGTATATCATGCCACTCCCTTCTGGCTTGTAGAGTTTCTGCTGAGAAATCAGCTGTTAACCTTATGGGAGTTTCCTTGTATGTTATTTGTCGTTTTTCCCTTGCTGCTTTCAATAATTTTTCTTTGTCTTTAATTTTTGCCACTTTGATTACTATGTGTCTCAGTGTGTTTCTCCTTGGGTTTATCCTGTATGGGACTCTCTGTGCTTCCTGGACTTGGGAGGCTATTTCCTTTCCCATGTTAGGGAAGTTTTCGACTATAATCTCTTCAGATATTTTCTCTGGTCCTTTCTCTCTCTCTTCTCCTTCTGGGACCCCTATAATGCGAATATTGTTGCGTTTAATGTTGTCCCAGAGGTCTCTTAGGCTGTCTTCATTTCTTTTCATTCTTTTTTCTTTAGTCTGTTCTGCAGCAATGAATTCCACCATTCTGTCTTCCAGGTCACTTATCCGTTCTTCTGCCTCAGTTATTCTGCTATTGATTACTTCTAGTGTAGTTTTCATTTCAGTTATTGTACTGGTCATCTCTGTTTGTTTGTTCTTTAATTCTTCTAGGTCTTTGTTAATCATTTCTTGCATCTTCTCAATCTTTGCCTCCATTCTTATTCCGAGATCCTGGATCATCTTCACTATCATTATTCTGAATTCTTTTTCTGGAAGGTTGCCTATCTCCACTTCATTTAGTTGTTTTTCTGGGGTTTTTTCTTGTTCCTTCATCTGGTATATAGCCCTCTGCCTTTTCATCTTGTCTATCTTTCTGTAACTGTGGTTTTTGGTCCACAGGCTGCAGGATTGTAGTTTTTCTTGCTTCTGCTGTCTGCCCTCTGGTGGTTGAGCCTATCTAAGAGGCTTGATGGGAGGCTCTGGTGGTGGGTAGAGCTGAGTGTTGCTGTGGCGGTCAGAGCTCCATAAAACTTTAATCCACTTGACTGTTGATGGGTGGGGCTGGGTTCCCTCCCTGTTGGTTGTTTTGCCTGAGGCAACCCAACACTGGAGCCTACCTGGGCTCTTTGGTGGGGCTAATGGCAGACTCTGGGAGAGCTCACGCCAAGGAGTACTTCCCAGAACCTCCGCTGCCAGGGTCCTTGTCCCCACGGTGAAACAGAGCCAGCCCCCGCCTCTGCAGGAGACCCTCCAACACTAGCAGGTAGGTCTGGTTCAGTCTCCCCCAGGGTCACTGCTCCTTCCCCCGGGTCCCAATGCGCACACTATTCCTTGTGCACCCTCCAAGAGTGGGGTCTCTGTTTCCCCCAGTCCTGTTGAAGTCCTGCAATCAATTCCCACTAGGCTTCAAAGTCTGATTCTCTATGAATTCCTCCTCCCATTGCCGGACCCCTAGGTTGGGAAGCGTGACGTGGGGCTCAGAACCTTCACTCCAGTGGGTGGACTTCTGTGGTATAAGTGTTTGCCAGTCTGTGAGTCACCCACCCAGCAGTTATGGGATTTGATTTTACTCTGATTGCGCCCCTCCTACCGTCTCACTGTGGCTTCTCCTCTGTCCTTGGACGTGGGGTATCCTCCTTGGTGAAGTCCAGTGTCTTCCTGTCAATGATTGTCCAGCAGGCAGTTGTGATTCTGGTGCTCTCGCAAGAGGGAGTGAGAGGACGTCCTTGTACTCCGCCATCTTGGTTAATCCCTCACCTGAATCTCTTTTCTGTACACCTGAAACTAACACAATATTGTTAGTCAACCATACTCCAATATAAAATTTAAAAAATGTACAACGTGATGATTTGTTATACATATACATTGTAGAGTGATTACCAAGATCAAGATAATTACAGATCTATCACTGCACACAGTTAACATAGTTAACTGTAGTGTGTGTGTGTATGGTGAGAATGCTTAAGATCATCAGCTTTCAAGTATACATTACTGTATTATTAACTTTAGTCACATGCTGTACATTAGCTCCCCAGAACTTTTTCTTATTCCAACTGATAGTTTTTACCCTTTGACCTACAATATTCCATTTTCCACTCACCCCAGGCCCTGGCAACCACCATTCTTTTATGTGTTTCTGTGAAATTGGCCTTTTTTTTCTTTTATATTCTATACCTAAGTGGTACCATATACTATTAGTCTTTCTCTGTTTGGCTTATTTCAGTTAGCATAAAAACCACAAGATTCATCTATGTTGTGGCAAATAGCAGGATTTCCTTCATTTTTATGGCTGAATATGATTCCACTGTGTATGAATACCACATATTTCTTTATTCGTTTTCCATCAATGGACAATTAGGATGTATCCATGTCTTGGTTATTGTGAATAATGCTGCAATGAACATGGTGTACAGATATCACTTTGAGATCATGATTTTATTTTCTTTGGGTATAAACCCAGAAGTGGAATTGCTGAATCATATGGTAGTTCTATTTTTAATTTTTTGAGGACCTGACATGCTGTTTCCCATAATGGCTGTACCACCAACAGCACACAAGAATTCCTTCTTCTCCCTGTCCACACCAACACTTATCTCTTGCCATTTTGATAATAGCCACCCTAACAGGTATGAGGTGTTATCTCATTGTGGTTTTTATTTGCATTTCCTTGATGATTAGTGATGTTGAATACCTTTTCATGTATCTGTTGGCCATATGTATGGCCATTTGTATGTCTTCTTTGGAAAAATATCTCTTTAATTCCTCTGCCCATTTTAAAATCAGATAATTTGTATTATTTTCCTATTGAGTTGTATGAGTTCTTTATATGTTTTGAACATAATCCCTTATCCAATATATGGTTTGCAAACATTTTTTCGCATTCTGTAGGTTGCCTTTTCATTTTGTTGATTGTTTCTTTCCCTGTACAGAAGCTTTTTAGTTTGATGTGTTAGTTCCACTTGACTTTTGCTTTGGTTGTTTGTGCTTTTGTTGTCATATCTAATAAGTAATTGCCAAACTTAATGTCAAGGAGATTTTTCCTTTACTTTTTCTAGGAGTTTTATGGTTTCAGCTCTTACATTTAAGTATTTACTCCATTTTGAATTAATTTTTGTGAGTGGTGTAAAATAGGGGCCAATTTCATTCTTTTGCATGTAAATATCCAGTTTTCCCATCACTATTTATTGAAGAAAGTATTCTTTCTTCATGAGTATTATTGGCTCCTTTGTCAAGTATGTTTTTTTAAATTAGATTAAATTTTTATTTTATATTAGAGTATACTTGATTTACAATGTTGTGTTAGTTTCAGGTGTACAGTGAAGTGATTCACTTGTACATATACATATATCCATTGTTTTTCAGATTCTTTTCCCATATACAGAACATTACAGAATATTGAGTAGACTTCCCTGTACTATACAGTGGGTCCTTGTTGATTATCTATTTTATATATAGTAGTGTGTATATGTTAATCCCAACCTCCTAACTTATCCCTTCCCCTCAAATATGTTGACTCTATATTCATGGCTTTATATCTGGGATCTCAGTTCTTTTCCATTGGTCTCTGTAGCTATTTTTGTGCCAGTATTATACAGTTTTGATTAATGTAGCTTTATAACATAGTTTGAAATCAGGAAGTGTGATGCCTCCAGTTTTGTTCTTCTTTCTCAGCATTGCTTTGGCTGTTTGAGGTCTTCTGTGATTAAATACATATTTTATTTTTGTTTTTTCTATTTCTGGGAAAAATGCCATTGGCATTTACATAGGGATTGTGTTGAAAATGTAGATGGCTGTGGATAGTGTGGACATTATAAGAATATTAATTTTCATTCTATGAACACAGATTATCTTTCCATTTATTTGTGTCTTCTTCAATTTCTTTCATCAATGTCATAGTTTTTATTGTACAGATTTTTCACTGCCTTGAATAAATTTATTCCTGAACATTTTACTGTTTTTAATGCTATTGAAAATGGGATTTTTTTCTTTACTTCTCTTTCAGATAGTTTGTTTTTAGTGTATAGAAGTATGACTATGTTTTGTGTGTCGATTTTGTATCCTGCAACTTTACTGAATTCAGTCATTAGTTCTAACAGTTTTTTTGGTGGCTTCTTTATTATTGTCTATAAGTAAGGTACATTTTACATATACAAGATTATGTCTTCTGTAAACAGAAACAATTTTACTTCCTCCTTTTCTATTTGGATGCCTTTTAATTCTCTTTCTTGCTCTATTGTTCTGGCTCTGAATTCCAGTACTTTCCTGCATAGGTGTGGTGAGAGTGGGTACCATCTTATCTTAAAGAAAAAGTTTTCGATCTTTCACCTTTGAGTATGATGTCAACTGTGGGCTTGTTATATATGGCCTTTACTATGTTGAGGTAGATTCATTACATGCCCAATATGTTGAGAGTTTTTAATAATGGAAGATGTATTTTGTCAAATGCTTTTTCTGCATCTATTGAGATGATTATATGGTTTTTATCCTTCATTTTGTTTATGTGGTGTATTGCACTTATTGATTTGTGTATGTTGAACCACCCTTGCATCCCAGGGATAAATCCCACTTGATCATGTACATGATCTTTTAGTATAATGTTGAATTCTATTTGTTACTATTTTGTTGAGAATTTTTGCATCTATATTCATCAGGGATTATAGCCTATAATTTTCTTTTAGTGTCCTTATCTGGCTTTGGTATCAGGTCATGCTGGCCTTATAAAATGAGTTAGGAAGTGTTCCCTCCACTTCATTTTTTTCGCAACAGCTTGAAAAGGGTTAATATAATTCTTCTTTAAATGTTGGGAAGAATTCAGCAGTGAAACCATCTGGTTCTAGGCTTTTCTTTGTTGGGATGTTTTTGTTTACTGATTCAATCTTGTTACTCATTACTAGTTTGTTTAGATTTTGTGTTTCTTCATGATTTAGTCTTGGTAGCTATAACTTTCTAGGAATTTATCAATTTCTTCTAGGTTGTTCAATCTTCTGGTGTATAATTGTTTATAATATTCTCTTTTATGCTTTGTATTTCTGTGGTTTCAGTTGCAATGTCTCCTCTTTTTAAAAAAAATTTATTTATTTATTTATTTATTTATTTTTGGCTGTGTTGGGTCTTCGTTTCTGTGTGAGGGCTTTCTCTAGTTGTGGCAAGTGGGGACCACTCTTCATTGCAGTGTGCGGGCCTTTCACTGTCACGGCCTCTCTTGTTGTGGGACACAGGCTCCAGACACGCAGGCTCAGTAGTTGTGGATCACGGGCCTAGTTGCTCTGTGGCATGTGGGATCTTCCCAGACTATGGCTTGAACCCATGTCCCCTGCATTGGCAGGCAGATTCTCAACCACTGCACCACCAGGGAAACCCACAATGTCTCCACTTTAATTATAATTTTATTTGAGTCCACTCCCTTTTTTCTTGATTAGTTTAGCTAACAGATTGTCAATTTTGTTTTCTTTTTTTAATGAAAGCTTATTTACTTATTTATTTATTTATTTTTGGCTGTGTTGGGTCTTTGTTTCTGTGCGAGGGCTTTCTCTAGTTGCGGCAAGTGGGGGCCACTCTTCATTGCGGTGTGCGGGCCTCTCACTGTTGCGGCCTCTCTTGTTGTGGAGCACAAGCTCCAGACGCGCAGGCTCAGTAGTTGTGGCTCACGGACCTAGTTGCTCCACGGCATTTGGGATCTTGCCAGACCAGGGCTCGAACCCATGTCCCCTGCATTGGCAGGCAGACTCTCAACCACTGCACCACCAGGGAAGCCCTGTTTTCTTTTTTAAAGAACCAACTCTTAGTTTTGTTAACCTTGTTATTGTTTTCCTATTATTAATTTTAATTACGTCTGCTCCAATATTTATTATTTCCTTCTTTCTGCTAATTTTGGACTTAATTTTTTCTTCTTTTTCTAGTTTTTTGAGATGTAAAGTTTAGTTGTTTATTTGTGGTCTTTCTTTTTTCTTAATGTAGGCATTTTTCACTATAAACTTCCCTATTAGAACTGCTTTTGGCTTGTCCCATATTTTCAGTATATTGTTATTCCATTTTTGTTTGTTTTAAGACTATTTTTTGATTGATAAAATGTAAGTTTATTTAAAAGAATCACTGAACCTCCTAGAAACTTTTTGTCATTATATATTCTCTAAAAATATTAATACCAAAATCAACTGCATAGCTGCATCTGTAAGATATTTTGCATTCATAAACAGTCTTCCTACTCCAAAAACGTAGGACCCCTTAATTTAGTCTGACCCTTATTTTATTAATGAAGAAATTGAAGCTAAGAAAGAAATGGCTCACAAGAGGTGAATGATTTCTAAGACAGTTCCAAGTTCAACTTTCTAAGCCTGGAAGAAGGCAACACAGGATCCCACATCTATATGCATGAACCTCCAGGACACAAAATGGGCCTTTAAATATCATTTTAAAAACAATAATCAAGATATTTTTTGAGTTGCCTTTTGATTTCTTCCTTAAAACATTGGTTGTTCAATACTGTGTTTTTAGTTTCCATGTATTTGTGAATTTCCAATTTTCCTCCTGTTATTGATTTCTAGTTTTATACCATTGTGGTGAGAAAAGATATTGGCATAATTTCTATTCTTTTGAATTTGTTTAGACTTGCTTTGTCATGTAACATATGATCTAACCTGGAGAGTGTTCTGTGTACACTTGAGAAAGATGTGTATTCTGCTGCTGTTGGATGGAATTATCTGTATATTCATCATTTCAATAGATGTAGAAAGAGCATTTTCTATCTCAACATAATAAAAGCCACATATGAAAAGCCACCAGTGAACATCATACTCAATGGTGAAAGACTGAAGCATGTCTGCCAAGATCAGGAACAAGACATAGATGCTCACTTTCACCACTTGTATTTGACATAGTACTAAAAGTTCTAGCCTGAGCAATTAGGCAAGAAAAAAAATAAAAGGCATCCAAATTGGAAAGGAGGAGGTGAAACTCTGTTTTTTTGAAGATTATATGGTTTTATATGTAGAAAACCCTAAAGATTGTACAAGAATCTATTAGAACTATAAATGAATTCAGCAAAATATTAGGATACAAAGTCAATGCACAATATATCAGTTGCATTTCTACACACAAGCAATGAACAATCTTCACCAAAGGAAATTACAAAACAATTCCATTTACAATAGCATCAAAAAGAATAAAATATTTAGGAATTAACTTAACCAAGGAAGTGAAAATCTTGTACAATTAAAACTACAAAACATTGCTGAGATAAAATAAAGATCTAAATAAATGGAGACATTCCATGTTTGCAGATTAGAAGACTTAATACTATTAAAATACCAATACTACATAAATTGGTCTACAGATTCAATGCAATACCTATCAAAATCTTAATGACATTTTTTCAGAAATAGAAAAATCCATTTGAAAATTCACATGAAATCTCACGGGACCCAGAATGGCCAAAACAATCTTGAAAACGAAGAACAAAACTGGACTACTTCAAAACTTACTATAAAGCCACAGTAATCATAACAGTGTAGTATTGGTATAAAGACAAACATACAGACCAAAGGAACAGAACATAGAACCCAGAAGTAAACCCTTCCATATATGGTCAAATGATTTTTGTCAAGGGTTTCAATGGGAAAAAAAGTCTTTTCAACAAATGGTTCTAAGAAAATTGGATATCCATAAGCAAAGAATTCAGCTGGACTCTTACCTAACACCTTATGCAAAAAATAACTCAAGATGAATCAAGGATATAAATGTAAGACCTAAAACAGTAAAATTTAGGAAAAAACATAAGACAAAAGCGTCATGACATTGGATTTGGCAATTATTTCTTGGATATGACACCAATGGAAGAAGTAACAAAAGAAAAATAGAAAAATTGGATGTCATGAACATTTTAAAAAGTTATGTATCAAAAGACACTATCAATAGAGTAAAAAGAATGGGAGAAATATTTGCAAATCATATATATAATAAAGGATTAGTATACAGAATATATAGAGAATTCCTAAAACTCAACAAACAAAACCCAAACAAACCAAATCAAAATTGGGCACAGGACTTGAATTGACATTTCTCCAGAGAAAATGTACAAATAGCCAACAAGCCTATGAAAAGATGCTCAACATCACTGGAAATTAGAGAAATGAAACTCAAAAGCAAAATGAGATATCACCTCAAACTCATTAGGTTGACTATTATTTTTTTAAAAATTAAAGGTAAATAAATGTTGGTAAGGATGTGGAGAAATTGGAACCCTTGTGCACTGCTGGTGTGTGAAATGGTACAGCCACTGTGGAAAACAGTATAGCAGTACCTCAAAAAATTAAAAATGGAATTAACATATTATTCAGCAATCCCACTGCTGGGTATAGACTCAGAAGAATTGAAAGCAAAATCTCAAAGAAGTATTTACACACCCATGTTTATTGCAGCATTATTCACAATAGCCAAAAGGGGGAAGCAATCCAAATGTTCATCAATGGATAATGGATAAAGAAAATGTGGTATATACATGCAATGCAACATTATTCGACCTTTAAGAAGAAGAAAATCCTGTCATATGCTTTAACATGAATGAACTTGATGACATTATGCTAAGTGAGATAAGCCAGTCAGAAAAAGCAAATACTATGTGATTCTACTAAAAGTATCTAAAGTAGGCAAATTCATGAAAATAGAAAGAACAATAGTACTTACCAAGGGTTTGGAGGAGGAAGGAATGGGGAGTTTTTGTTCAATGGATGTTGAGTTTCAGTTTTGCAAGATGAAAGTGTTCTGATCTGTTGAACAATAATGTGAATATATTTAATACTACTGAACTATGCACGTAAAAATGGTTAAGAAGGTAAATGTTATGTTTTTTCCCCACAATTTAAAAATTAAATAAAGAAGAAATACTCTCTGAAAAAATTTCCACTTTTCCTTTTTTTTTTAACATCTTTATTGGAGTATAATTGCTTTACAATGGTGTGTCAGTTTCTGCTTTATAACAAAGTGAATCAGTTATACATATACATATGTTCCCATATCTCTTCCCTCTTGCATCTCCCTCCCTCCCACCCTCCCTATCCCACCCCTCTAGGTGGGCACAAAGCATCGAGCTGATCTCCCTGTGCTATGTGGTTGCTTCCCACTAACTATCCATTTTACGTTTGGTAGTGTATTTATGTCCATACCACTCTCTCACTTTGTCACAGCTTACCTTACCCACTCCCCATATCCTAAAGTCCATTCTCTAGTAGGTCTGTGTCTTTATTCCCGTCTTGCCACTAGATTCTTCATGACCTTTTTTTTTTCCCTTTAGATTCCATATATATGTGTTAGCATACTGTATTTGTTTTTCTCTTTCTGACTTACTTCACTCTGTATGACAGACTCTAACTCCATCCACCTCACTACAAATAACTCCATTTCGTTTCTTTCTTTTTTTTAACCATCTTTATTGGAGTATAATTGCTTTACAATGGTGTGTTAGTTTCTGCTTTATAACAAAGTGAATCAGTTATACATATACATATGTTCCCATATCTCTTCCCTCTTGCATCTCCCTCCCTCCCACCCTCCCTATCCCACCCCTCTAGGTGGTCACAAAGCACCGAGCTGATCTCCCTGTGCTATGTGGCTGCTTCCCACTAGCTATCTATTGTACATTTGGTAGTGTATATATGTCCATGCCACTCTCTCACCCTGTCACATCTTACCCCTCCCCCTCCCCATATCCTCCAGTCCATTCTCTAGTAGGTCTGTGTCTTTATTCCCATCTTGCCACTAGGTTCTTCATGACCTTTTTTTCCCCCTTAGATTCCATATATATGTGTTAGCATACTGTATTTGTTTTTCTCTTTCTGACTTACTTCACTCTGTATGACAGACTCTAACTCCATCCACCTCACTACAAATACCTCCATTTCATTTCTTTTTACGGCTGAGTAATATTCCATTGTATATATGTGCCACATCTTCTGTATCCATTCATCTGATGATGGACACTTAGGTTGCTTCCATGTCCTGGCTATTGTAAATAGAGCTGCAACGAACATTTTGGTACATGACTCTTTTTGAATTATGGTTTTTTCAGGGTGTATGCCCAGTAGTGGGATTGCTGGGTTGTATGGTAGTTCTATTTTTAGTTTTTTAAGGAACCTCCATACTGTTCTCCATAGTGGCTGTATCGATTTACATTCCCACCAACAGTGCAAGAGTGTTCCCTTTTCTCCACACCCTCTCCAGCATTTATTGTTAGTAGATTTTTTGATGATGGCCATTCTGACCGGTGTGAGATGATATCTCATTGTAGTTTTGATTTGCATTTCTCTAATGATTAGTGATGTTGAGCATTCTTTCATGTGTTTGTTGGCAATCTGTATATCTTCTTTGGAGAAATGTCTATTTAGGTCTTCTGCCCATTTTTGGATTGGGTTGTTTGTTTTTTTGATATTGAGCTGCATGAGCTGCTTGTAAATTTTGGAGTTTAATCCTTTGTCAGTTGCTTTGTTTGCAAATATTTTCTCTCATTCTGAGGGTTGTCTTTTGGTCTTGTTTATGGTTTCCTTTGCTGTGCAAAAGCTTTGAAGTTTCATTAGGTCCCATTTGTTTATTTGTGTTTTTATTTTCATTTCTCTAGGAGCTGGGTCAAAAAGGATCTTGCTGTGATTTATGTCATAGAGTGTTCTGCCTATGTTTTCCTCTAAGAGTTTTATAGAGTCTGGCCTTACATTTAGGTCTTTAATCCATTTTGAGTTTATTTTTGTGTATGGTGTTAGGGAGTGTTCTAATTTTATACTTTTACATGTACCTGTCCAGTTTTCCCAGCACCACTTATTGAACAGGCTGTCTTTTCTCCACTGTATATGCTTGCCTCCTTTATCAAAGATAAGGTGACCATATGTGCATGGGTTTATCTCTGGACTTTCTATCCTGTTCCATTGATCTATGTTTCTGTTTTTGTGCCAGTACCATACTGTCTGGATTACTGTAGCTTTGTAGTATAGTCTGAAGTCAGGGAGCCTGATTCCTCCAGCTCCATTTTTCATTCTCAAGATTGCTTTGGCTATTCGGGTTCTTTTTTGTTTCCATACAAATTGTGAATTTTTTCTTCTAGTTCTGTGAAAAATGCCATTGGTAGTTTGATAGGGATTGCATTGAATCTGTAGATTGCTTTGGGTAGTATAGTCATTTTCACAATGTTGATTCTTCCAATCCAAGAATAAGGTATATCTCTCCATCTGTTTATATTGTCTTTGATTTCTTTCATCCATGTCTTTTAGTTTTCTGCATACAGCTCTTTTGCCTCCTTAGGTAGGTTTATTCCCAGGTATTTTATTCTTTTGTTGCAGTGGTAAATGGGAGTGCTTCCTTAATATCTCTTTCAGATTTTTCGTCATTAGTGTACAGGAATGTAAGAGATTTCTGTGTATTAATTTTGTATCCTGCTACTTTACCAAATTCATTGATTAGCTCTAGGAGTTTTCTGGTGGCATCTTTAGGATTATGTATGTATAGTATCATGTCATCTGCAAACAGTGACAGTTTTATTTCTTCTTTTCTGATTTGGATTCCTTTTACTTCTTTGTCTTCTCTGATTGCTGTGGCTAAAACTTCCAAAACTATGTTGAATAATAGTGGTGAGAGTGGGCACCCTTGTCTTGTTCCTGATCTTAGAGGAAATGTTCTCAGATTTTTAACCTTTGAGAATGATGTTGGCTGTGGGCTTGTCATATATGGCCTTTATTATGTTGAGGTAGGTTCCCTCTATGCCCACTGCCTGGAGAGTTTTTATCATAAATGGGTGTTGAATTTTGTCAAAAGCTTTTTCTGCATCTATCGAGATTATCACATGGTTTTATCCTTCAATTTGTCAGTATAGTGTATCACACTGATTGATTTGTGTATATTGAAAAATCCTTGCATTCCTGGGATAAACCCCACTTGATCATGGTGTATGATCCTTTTAATGTGCTGTTAGTTTCTGTTTGCTAATATTCTGTTGAGGATTTTTGCATCTGTGTTCATCAGTGATATTGGCCTCTAGTTTACTTTCTTTGTGACATCTTTGTCTGTTTTTGGTATCACAGTGATGGTGGCCTCATAGAATGAGTTTGGAAGTGTTCCTCCTTCTGCTATATTTTGGAGGAGTTTGAGAAGGATAGGTGTTAGCTCTTCTCTAAATGTTTGATAGAACTCACCTGTGGAGCCATTTGGTCCTGGGCTTTTGTTTCTTGGAAGGTTTTTAATCACAGTTTCAATTTCAGTGCTTGTGATTGGTCTGTTTATATTTTCTATTTCTTCCTGGTTCAGTCTCAGAAGGTTGTACTTTTCTAAGAACTTGTCCATTTCTTCCAGGTTGTCTGTTTTATTGGTGTATAGTTGCTTGTAGTAGTCTCTCATGATCCTTTGTATTTTTGCTGTGTCAGTTGTTACTTCTCCTTTTTCATTTCTAATTCTGTTGCTTTGGTCTTCCTTTTTTCTTGATGAGTCTGGGTAAAGGTTTATCAATTTTGTTTATCTTCTCAAAGAACCAGCTTTTAGTTTTATTGATCTTTGTTATTGTTTCCTTCATTTCTTTTTCCTTTATTTCTGATCTGATCTTTATGATTTCTTTCCTTCTGCTAACTTTGGGGTTTTTTTTTGTTCTTCTTCTTTCTCTAATTGCTTTAGTTGTAAGGTTATGTTGTTTATTTGAGATGTTTCTTGTTTCTTGAGGTAAGATTGTATTGCTAGAAACTTCCCTCTTAGAACTGCTTTTGCTGCATCCCATAGGTTTTGGATTGTCGTGTTTTCACTCACTTGTTTTTAGGTATTTTTTTATTTCCTCTTTGATCTCTTGGTTAATTACTAGTGTATTGTTTAGCCTCTGTTTGTTTATATTTTTTACAGTTGTTTTCCCTGTAATTGATATCTAGTCTCATAGTGTTGTTGTCAGAAAAGATACTTTTTATGATTTCAATTTTCTTAAATTTACCAAAGCTTGATTTGTGACCCAAGATATGATCTATCCTGAGAATGTTCCATGTGCACTTGAGAAGAAAGTGTATTCTGTTGTTTTTGGATGGACTGTCCTATAAATATCAATTAAGTCCATCTGGTCTAATGTGTCATTTAAAGCTTCTGTTTCCTTATTTATTTTCATTTTGGATGATCTGTCCATTGGTGAAAGTGGGGTGTTAAAGTCCCCTACTATTATTATGTTACTTTTGATTTCCCTTTTATGGCTGTTATCATTTGCCTTATATATTGAGGTGCTCCTCTGTTTGGTGCATAAATATTTACAGTTGTTATGTCTTCTTCTTGGATTGATCCCTTGATCATTATGTAGTGTCCTTCTTTGTTTCTTGTAATAGTCTTTGTTTTAAAGTCTATTTTGTCTGATATGAGAATTGCTACTCCAGCTTTCTTTTGATTTCCATTTGCATGGAATATCTTTTTCCTTTGCCTCTCCTTCGGTCTTTATGTGTCCCTAGGTCTGAAGTGGGTCTCTTGTAGACAGCATATATATGGGTCTTTTTCTTGTATCCATTCAGCCAGTCTGTGTCTTTTGGTTAGAGCATTTAATCCATTTACACTTAAGGTAGTTTTCTATATGTATGCTCCTATTACCATTTTCTTAAGTGTTTTTGGTTTGTTTTTGTAGGCCTTTTCCTTCTCTTGTGTTTCTTGCCTAGAGAAGTTCCTTTAGCGTTTGTTGTAAAGCTGGTTTGGTGGTGCTGAATTCTCTTAACTTTTGCTTGTCTGTAAAGGTTTTAATTTTGCCGACGAATCTGAATGAGAGCTTTGCTGCTGGTTGTAGGTTTTTCCCTTTCATCACTTTAAGTATGTCCTGCCTCTCCCTTCTGGCTTGCAGAGTTTCTGCTGAAAGATCACCTGTTAACCTTATGGGGATTCCCTTGTATGTTATTTTTTTCTTTTCCCTTGTTGCTTTTAATATTTTTTCTTTGTTTTTATTTTTTTGATAGTTTAATACGTGTCTTGGCATGTTTCTCCTTGAGTTTACACTGTATGGGACTGTCTGTTCTTTTTGGACTTTATTCACTATTTCCTTTCCCACGTTAAGGAGGTTTTTGACTATAATCTCTTCAAATATTATCTTAGACCCCTTCTTTTTCTCTTCGTCTTCAGGGACCCCTATAATTCTAATGTTGGTGCATTTAATGTTGTCCCAGAAGTCTCTGAGACTGTCCTTACTTCTTTTCATTCTTTTTTTTCTTTATTCTGCACTGCAGCAGTTATTTCCTCTATTCTATCTTCCAGTTCACTTATCCCTTCTTCTGCCTCAGTTTTCTGCTATTGATTCCTCCTAGAGTATTTTTAATTTTATTTATTGTGTTGTTCTTCATTGTTTGTTTGCTCTTTAGTTATTCTAGTTCCTTGGTAACGTTTCTTGTATTTTCTCTTCTATTTGAGAGATTTTGGATCATCTTTACTATCATTACTGTGAATTCTTTTTCAGGTAGACTGCCTATTTCCTTTTCATTTGTTTGGTGGTGTGTTTTTACCTTGCTCCTTCATCTGCTGCATATTTTCTGTCTTCTCAATTTGTTTAACTTACTGTGTTTGGGGTCTCCTTTTCACAGGTTGTAGGTCCAAAGTTCCTCTTATTTCTGGTGTCTGCCCCCAGTGGGTGAGTTTGGTTTAGTGGCTTGTGTAGGCTTCCTGGTTGGGGGGGCTGGTGCCTGTGTTCTGGTGGGTGGGCCTGGAGCTTGTCTCTCTGGTGGGCAGAACCACATCTTGTGGTGTGTTTTTGGGTGTCTGTGAACTTAGTATGACATTAGGCAGCCTTTCTGCTGATGCGTGGGGCTGTGTTCCTTTCTTGCTATTTGTTTGGCTATGGGCGTCCAGCAGTGGAGCTTGCTGGCCATTCGGTGGAGCTGAGTCTTAGTGTTGAGACAGAAATCTGGGAGTGCTCACACCAATTAATATTAAGTGGGGTCAGGAGGTCTCTGGTGGTTCAACGTCCTGGACTTGGCTCTCCCATCTCAGAGGCTCAGGCCTGACACCAGGCCTGAGCCCCAAGACACTGCCAGCTTCATGACTCAGAAGAAAAGGAGGAAACAAACAAAAAACCGAACAGACAGAACCCCAAAACAAATTGTAAAAGCAATACTAATCAGGCAAAATCACACAAAGAAACATACACACACACACTCACAAATGGAGAAAAAAAAGGAAGAGAACAGTCAAACCAATAAACAAATCCACAAATGAAAACAATCACTAAAAACTAAACTAAAATAAACATAAAACCAAAAACAAATCAAATACAGAAAGTGATCCCCAAGTCCACAGTTGCCCCCAAAGTCCACTACTTCAATTTTGGGAACACTCGTTGTCTATTCATGTATTCCACACATGCAGGGTTTACCAAGTCGATTGTGGGGATTTAGTCCACTGCTCCTGAGGCTGCATGGAGAAATTTCCCTTCCTCTTCTTTGTTCACACAAAGAAGCTCCTTGGGTTCAGCCTTGGTTTTGGCCCTGCCTCTGTATGTAAGCTGCCCTCTGGCATCTGTTCCCTGCCCAGAAAGGAGGGGGTTAAAGCAGCAGCTGATTATGGCTCTCTTGTTCACTCAGGTTGGGGAGAGGGAGGGGTACGGTAGTGACAATTGGAATGTGGGGCATGCCTGCAGTAGTAGAGGCTGGTATGATGTTACAACAGCCTGAGGTGCACCATGTGTTCTCCTGAGGAAGTTGGCCCTGGATCACGGGACCCTGGCAGTGGCGTGCTGCACAGGCTTCTGGAAGGGTGTGGGAAGTGACCTGCACTTGCACACAGGATTCTTTGTGGCAGTGACAGCAGCAGTAGTGGTCTGTGCCCACCTCTGGGGTCCGAGATGATAGCTGCAGCTCACGCCTGTCTCTGCAACTCACTTAGGTGGTGCTCTGTCATCCGTGGGCACATGGAGCAGGAAGCCCCTCTCCTCACACACCCTGAGACAATGGTCTCTTGCCTCTCTGGCAGGTCCAGACTTTTTCCCATACTCCCTCCCAGCTAGCTGTGGCACACTAGCCACCTTCAGGCTGTCTTCACACAGTCTACCCCATTCCTCTCCCTGGGGTCTGACCTCCAAAGCCCAAACCTCAGCTCCCAGCCCCCACCCACCCCAGTGGGTGAGCAGACAAGCATCTCAGGCTGGTGAGTGCTGGTTGGTACTGATTCTCTGTGTGGGAATCTCTCTGCTTTGCCCTCTGCACCTGTTGCTGTGCCCTCTTCTGTGGCTCCAAAACTCCCCCCACTGTCCCCACCAGTGAGGGGGCTTCCTAGTGTGTGGAAACTTTTTCTCCTTCACAGCTCCTTCCCAGAGGTACGAGTCCCATCCCTATTCTTTTGTCTGTGTTTTTTCTTTTTTCTTTTGCCCTACCCAGGTATGTGGGAATTTTCTTGCCTTTTGGGAAGTCTGAGGTCTTCTGCCAGCATTCAGTAGGTGTTCTGTAGGAGTTGTTCCACATGTAGATGTATTTTTGATGTATTTGTGGGGAGGAAGGTGATCTCCACATCTTACTCCTCTGCCATCTTGAAGGTCTCAACTTAATTCCAATTTTTTGAGGAACTTTCATACTGTTTTGTGCCATGGCTGTACCAATTTACATTCCAAACAAGAGTGTATTAAGGGTTCTCTTTTCTCCACATCCTTGTGAACATTTATTACTTGTCCTTTGGACGATAGCCATTTTGACAGGTGTGAGGTGATATCTCATTGTGGATTTCATTTACATTTTCCTGGTGATTAGTGATGTTGAGCACCTTTTCAAGTGTCTGTTGGTAATCTGTATCTCTTCTTTGGAAGAATGTCCATTCAGATCTGTGTTCACTCTTTAATTATGTTGTTTGTTTTGATATTGAGTTGTATGAGCTCTTCATATATTTTGGATATTAACCTCTTATCAGACATATCATTGGCAAATATCTTCTGTCATTCAGTAGATTGTTATTCAGTTTTGTTGATGCTTTCCTTTGCTGTGCAATAGCTTTTAAGTTTAATTAGATCCCACTGTTTAGTTTTGCTTTTGTTTCCCTTGCCTGAGGAACAGACCCCCAAAATATTGCTAGGACCTATGTCAAAGAGTGTACTGCCTATATTTTATTCTAGGAGTTTTATGGTTTCTGGTTTTACATTCTAGGTCTTTAATCCATTTTGAGTTTATTTTTGTATATTGTGTGACAAAATGCTCTAATTTCATTCTTTTTATATGTAGATGTCAGTTTTCCCAAAGCCACTTATCAGGAGACTGTCATATTCCCATTGTATATTCTTGCTTCTTTGTCATAGATTTCTTGACTTTATGTGTATGGGCTTACAGTAAGTCCCCTACATATGAACCTTCAAAGATGCCAACGTGTGTTTGCATGACGAATCACATAAGTTAGTGCACATATCTGGCGTACATTGTCATGTGCATGCATCCTCTACAAGTGGTTGTCCTTTTGTGTACTTTGCTGTACAGTACTGTATAGAATACAGTAGTACAGTATCTTTATTTCAAGCCCAGGATGTCTGGAAGCAAGCATAAAAGGAGTGATAATGTAACTGGTACTGCTAAGAAGCACCAGGAACTGGAGGCCCAGAGAAAGGATGAAGAGAAACAAGAGGAAGAAGAACTAACGAAAGAACAAAGAGATTCACAACGCAGGAAATGGCAAGGGGATTTTCTTTATTTGAGGAGGCATTGTTAGTTTTTGAGGCACAGGACCCAAATGTAGAATGGTACACAAAGGTTGCAACAGCTGTTCAGAAAGCAGTCCAGTGCTACCATGTCATCTATGATGAGAAGAACAAAGAGCTACTACCGAGACATCACTGGATTGTTTTTTCAAGAGGGGAGATAGAATTGAATCCATCAAGGATCCAGAACCTGTGCCATCAACGTCAGGCATGAGTGGAATTGCAGCTTGCCCTCCATCTCCTATTGCTGATGATATTACAGCTCTACCATCTCTGACCACTTCCCCCTCCTCGAGTCAGTAACACTTCTTGCCTGTTCACTAGATGCCAGCCCTTGTATGCCAGCTGTTGTACTGTACTACTCTACTTTTCAAGGTATTGTACTGTAAGATTAAAAATGTTTTCTTTATTTTTTGTGTTTGTTTGTTTTTTATGTATTATTTGTGTGAAAATTATTATAAACCTATTACAGTACAGTACCATATAGCCGATTGTGTTAGTTGGGTACCTAGGCTAACTTTGTTGGAGTTACAAACAAATTGGACTTACTTACGAATGCATTCTCAGAATGGAACTTGTTTGTATGTAGGGGACTTACTGTATTTCTGGTCTCTCTATTCTGTTCCATTGATCTATGTGTCTGTTTTGTGCCAGTACCATGCTGTTTTGATTACTGTACAATAGCTTTGTGGTATAATCTGAGGTCAGGGAGCATGATACCTCCAACTTTGTTATGTTTTCTCAAGATTGCTTTGAGAATTCAGGATATTTTGTAGTTCCATATAAATTTTAGCATTATTTGTTCTAGCTCTGTGAGAAATGTCATCAGTATTTTGAAAGGGATTGCAATAAATTGGTAGATTGCTTTGGGTAGTATGGACATTTTAATAATATTAATTCTTCCAATTCATGAACATGGGATATCTTTCCATTTCTTTGTATCATCTTCAATTTCCTTCATCAATGTCTTATAGTTTTCAGAATACTGGTCTTTCTCCTCCTTTGTTAAGTTTATTCCTAGGTATTTTGTTCTTTTTGATTGCAATTGTAAATGGGATTGTTTTCTTGCTTTCTCTTTCTGATATCCATTACTAGTGTATAGAAAAGTAATAAATTTCTGTATATAGATCTTGTTTCCTGAAACTTTACTGAATTTATTTATTAGTTCTAATAGTTTTTTTTAGTGGAGACTTTAGGGTTTTCTCTATAGAGTATCATGTCATCTGCAAATAGTGTCAGTTTTACTTCTTCCCTTCCAATTTGAATGCCTTGTATTTCTTTTACTTGTCTAATTGCTGCTGCTAGGATATCCAACACTATATTAAATAGAAGCGGCAACAGTGGAGGTCCTTCACTTGTTCCTATTTTTGGGGAAAAGCTTTCAGTTTTTCACCATTGAGTATGATGTTAGCTGTGGGTTTGTCATACATGGCCTTTATTATGTTGAGATATGTTCCACCTATACCAAATTTGTTGAGAGTTTTTATCATGAATGTGTGTTGAAATTTGTCAAATGCTTTTCCTGCACCTATTGAGATGATCATGTGACTTTTACCCCTCATTATGTTAATGTGTATCTCATTGATTTATATGTAGATATTAAACCATCCTTGCATCCCTGGAATAAATTACACTTGATCATGATGTATGATATTTTTTATGTTCTGTTGAATTTGGTTTGCCAATATTTTGCTAAGGATTTTTGCACCTATATTCATCAGGGATCTGGCCTGTAATTTTCTTTTTTGTAGTGTCTTTTGTTTTGGTATCAGGGTAATTGTGATTTCATCAAATGAATTTGGATGTGTTCCCTCCTCTTCAATTTTTTGGAAGGATTTGAGAAGGATAAGTATTAACTCTTCTTTATATATTTGGTAGAATTCCCCTGTGAAGTTGTCTGGTCTTGGACTTCTGTTCGGGAGTTTTTCAATTACTAGTATTGAATTGATTCCATTTCAACACAAGTAATTGGTCTGTTCAGATTACATATTTCTTCCTGATTCATTTTTGGAAGATTGTGTTTCTAGGAATTTATCCATTTCTTCTAGGTTGTTCAATTTGTTGACATACAACTAACTGTAGTATTCTCTTATGATTTTGTCTCTGTGATATTGTAGTAATTTCTCCTCTTTTATTTCTTATTTTATTTACTTGAGTCCTCTTTTTTTCTTAATGAGCCTAGTTAAAGTGTTATCAATTTTGTTAATCTTTTCAAAAAACCAGATCTTGGTTTCATTAATCTTTTCTATTTTTTTGGCCTCTATTTAATTTATTTCTGCTGTGATCTTTATTATTTCTTTCATTCTTCTGACTTTGAGCTTTGTTTGTTTCTCTTTTTCTAATTCCTTTAGACAGTAAGTTAGGTTGTTTATTTGAGATTTTTCTTGTTTCTTGAGATCAGCCTGTATGGGTATAAACTTCCCTCTTAGAATTTCTTTTGCTGCATCCCATAAATTTTGGAAAGTTAAGTTTTTATTTCCATGTGTGTCAAGGTATTTTCTGATTTCCTCTTTGATTTCTTCATTGACCCATTGTTTTTTTTAGCATGTTGTTTAGTCTACATATGTTTGTGTTTTCCCCATTTTCCTTCCTGTTATTTGTTACTAGTTTAATACCATTGTGCTGAAAAAGATGCTTGATATACTTTCTATCCTCTTAAATTTGTTGAGAATTGTTTGGCGACCTAGCATGTGATCTATCAGTGAATATTCCATGTACACTTGAAAAGAATGTGTATTCTGCTGTTTTTGGATGGAATGTCCTGTAAATATTTATTATGTTCCAGTGGTCTAATGTGTCATTTAAGGCCACTGTTTCCTTACTGATTTTCTGTCTGAATGATCTGCACAACATTGTAAGTGGGGTGTTACAGTCCTCTGCTATTCTTATATTATTGTCAACTTCTCCCTTTATGTCAGTTAATATGTGCTTTATATATTTAGGTACTCCTATATTAGCAGCATATATGTTTAGAAATATTATATCTTCTTCTTTTAGTGACCCCTTTATCATTACATAATGCCTTTCTTTGCCTTTGTTATACACTTTGTTTTAAAACTGGCTTTGTCTGATATGAGTTTTGCTACACTGGCTTCCTTGTTATTTCAGTTTGCATGGAATATCTTTTTCAATCCTCTCACTTTCAGACTGTTTGTTTCTTTGGCTCTGAAATGAATCTCTTGTAGGCAGCATATGGATGGATTTTTTTTTTTTTTTTACCCAATCAGTCGCCCTATGTCTTTTGATTGGAGCATTTAGTCCATTGACACTTAAAGTGATTATTGATAGGTGTGTACTTATAACCATTTTGTTACTTGTTTTCTGTTTTTTTTTGGTAGTTCTTCCCTATTCCTTTCTTCTTCTATTAGTCTCTTCCCCTGTGATTTGATGATTTTCTTTTGTGATATTCTTGTGATCATTTCCCTCCAAGTTTTGTCTATCTATTGTAAGCTTTTGATTTGTGTTTACCATGGGGTTCATATATGTTAAACTCTAACTAAATCTACTTTTTTCAATTGATGGTTATTAAGTTCAAACACATTCTAAAATCTCTATATTTCTTACTCTCCTTCCCCCACATTTTTATTATGTCATATTTTACATCTTCATGTCTACCCCTTAACTCTTTATTGCATTTATGGTTGATTTACAATTTTTGTCTTTAAACCTTCATATTAACTTATTTAAGTGACTGAGCCACAGCATTTACTGTATATTTGCCTTTCCCCCTTCTATATTTTTAAGTTCTTGTTGTAGCCTTTTCTTTTCCAAAAGAAGATCCTTTAATAATTCTTGTAAGGCCAGTTTAGTTTTGATGAACTCTTTCAGTTTTTGCTTGTCTGAGAAGCTCTTTATCTCTCCTTCAATTCTGAATGATAACCTTGCTGGGTAGAGTATCCTAGATTTTAGGATTTTTCCTTTCAGCACTATAAATATATCAAGCCTTTCCTTTCTTGCCTGCAAAGTTTCTGCTGAAAAAAATCAGTTGACAGCTTTATGGGGGGTTCTTTGTATGTGGCTCTTTCTTTTTCTCTTTCTGTCTTTAAACTTCTCTTTTAATTTTAACTTTTGCCATTTTAAGCATGGTATGTCTTGGTGTGGGGCTCTTTTGGTTCATTTTGTTTAGGAGACTCTGTGCTTCCTGTACCTGGATATCTGTTTCCTTCCTCATCATGTTCAGAACGTTTGCAGCCATAATTTGATAAAATGTATTTTCTACCCCTTTCCCTCTTCTCCTTCTGGGATCCCTATTATACAAATGTTAGTACACTTATGCTTTCCCATAGGTCCCTTATATAATTCTAATTTTTTTAAATTTATTTTTCTTTTTGATGTTCTTATTGGGAGATTTACATTGTTCTATCTTCCAAATCACTTATGCATTCTTCATATCACCTAGTCTGCTGTTAGTTCCTTCTAGTGTATTTTTCATTTCAGTTATTTTTTTTTATCTTTGGTTCTTTTTTATATTTTCTAATACTTTTTGTTAAAATTTTCACTGTGGAGGAGCTTCAAGATGGCGGAAGAGTAAGACACGGAGATCACCTTCCTCCCCACAAATATATCAGAAATACATCTACATGTGGAACAACTCCTACAGAACACCTACTGAACGCTGGCAGAAGACCCCATACCTCCCAAAAAGCAAGAACCTCCCCACGTACCTGGGTAGGGTAAAAGAAAAAAGAAAAAAAAAGACAAAGAATAGGGATGGGACCTGCACCAGTGGGAGGGAGCTGGGAATGAGGAAAGGTTTCCACACACTAGGAAGGCCCTTTGCGGGTGTAGACAGTGGGTGGCAGAGCGGGGGGAGCTTCGGAGCCACTGGGGAGAGCACAGCAACAGGGGTGCAGAGAGTAAAGCAGAGAGATTCCCGCACAGAGGATCAGTGTCGACCAGCACTCACCAGCCTGAGAGGATTCTCTGCTCACCCACCAGGACGGGTGGGGGCTGGGAGTTGAGGCTCGGGCTTCAGACGGATACCAGGGAGAGGACTGGGGTTGGCTGTGTGAACACAGCCTGAAGGGGACTAATGTGCCACAGATAGCCTGGAGGGAGTCCGGGAAAAAGTCTGGAGCTGCCAAAGAGACAAGAGACTTTTTCATGTCTCTTTGATTCCTGGTGCGTGAGGAGAGGGGATTAAGAGTGCCGCTTAAAGGAGCTCCAGAGATGGGGGCGAGCCACGGCTATAAGTGCAGAACCCAGAGACGGGCATGAGATACTAAGGCTGATGCTGCAACCACCAAGAAGCCTGTGTGCAAGCACAGGTCACTATCCACACCTCCCCCCCGGGAGACTGTGTAGCCCAACACTGCAAGGGTCCTGTGATCCAGGGACAACTTCCCGGGGAGAACACACGGCGTGCCTCAGGTTGGTGCAACGTCACACTGGCCTCTGCAACCGCAGGCTCACCCTGCATCCATACCCCTCCCTCCCCCTGGCCTGAGTGAGCCAGAGCCCCCGAATCAGCTGCTCCTTTAACCCCATCCTGTCTGAGCAAAGAACAGACGCCCTCAGGTGACCTACACGCAGAGGTGGGTTCAAATCCAAAGCTGAACCCTGGGAGCAGTGCAAACAAAGAAGAAAAAGGGAAATTTCTCCCAGCAGCCTCAGGAAGAGTGGATTAAATCTCCACAATCAACTTGATGTACACTGCATCTGTGGAATACCTGAAGAGACAAAGAATCATCCCAAATTGAGAAGGGGGATTTTGGGACAATGATATATATATTTTTTCCCCTTTTCTCTTTTTGTGAGTGTGTATGAATATGCTTCTGTGTGTGATTTTTGTCTGTATAGCTTTGCTTTTACCATTTGTCCTAGGGTTCTATCTATCCTTGTTTTTTTATTACTTAAAAATTTTTTTCTTAATAATTATTTTTTATTTTAATAACATTATTTTATTTTATCTTCTTTCTTTCTTTCTTTCTTTCTTATTTTTCTCCCTTATATTCTGACCCATGTGGAGGACACACTCTCGGTGCTCCACCCAGGC
Organism: Balaenoptera musculus; assembly: GCF_009873245.2. Classification (NCBI taxonomy): domain Eukaryota; kingdom Metazoa; phylum Chordata; class Mammalia; order Artiodactyla; family Balaenopteridae; genus Balaenoptera; species Balaenoptera musculus. The sequence goes on along the minus strand of NC_045806.1, from coordinate 59,874,940 downwards.
ATCAGGGCTGTGCCACTGAGATGGGAGAGCCAAGTTCAGGGCACTGGTCGACAAGAGACCTCCCAGCTCCGTGGAATATCAAATGGTGAAAATTTCCCAGAGATCTCCATCTCAACGCCAAGACCCAGCTCCACTCAACGACCAGCAAGCTACAGTGCAGGACAGCCTATGCCAAATAACTAGCAAGACAGGAACACAACCCCATCCATTAGCACAGAGGCTGCCAAAAATCATAAGACCACAGACACCCCAAAACACACCACCAGACGTGGATGTGCCCACCAGAAAGACAAGATCCAGCCTCAGACACCAGAACACAGGCACTACTCCCCTCCACCAGGAAGCCTACACAACCCACTGAACCAACCTTAGCCACTGGGGACAGACACCAAAAACAATAGAAACTATGAACCTGCAGCCTACAAAAAGGAGACCCCAAACACAGTAAGTTAAGCAAAATGAGAAGACAAAGAAACACACAGCAGATGAAGGAGCAAGGCAAAAACTCACCAGACCTAACAAGAGGAAATAGGCAGTCTACCTGAAAAAGAATTCAGAATAAGGATAGTAAAGATGATCCAAAATCTTGAAAATAGAATGGAGAAAATACAAGAAACATTCAAATAGGAGCTAGAAGAACTAAAGAGCAAACAAACAGAGATGAACAACACAATAAATGAAATTAAAAATTCTCTAGAAGGGATCAATAGCAGAATAACTGAGGCAGAAGAACAGATAAGTGACCTGGAAGATAAAATAGTGGAAATAACTACTGCAGAGCAGAATAAAGAAAAAAGAATGAAAAGAACTGAGGACAGTCTCAGAGACCTCTGGGACAACATTAAACGCACCAACATTCGAATTATAGGGGTCCCAGAAGAAGAAGAGAAAAGGAAAGGGACTGAGAAAATATTTGAAGAGATTATAGTTGAAAACTTCCCTAATATGGGAAAGGAAATAGTTAATCAAGTCCAGGAAGCACAAAGAGTTCCAAACAGGATAAATCCAAGGAGAAACACGCCAAGACACATATTAATCAAACTATCAAAAATTAAATACAAAGAAAAAATATTAAAAGCAGCAAGGGAAAAACAACAAGTAACACATAAGGGAATCCCCATAAGGTTAACAGCTGATCTTTCAGCAGAAACTCTGCAAGCTAGAAGGGAGTGGCAGGACATATTTAAAGTGATGAAAGAGAAAAACCTACAACCAAGATTACCTTACCCAGCAAGGATCACATTCAGATTTGACAGAGAAATTAAAAGCTTTACAGACAAGCAAAAGCTAAGAAATTCAGCACCACCAAACCAGCTTTACAACAAATGCTAAAGGAACTTCTCTAGGCAGGAAACACAAGAGAAGGAAAAGACCTACAATAATAAACCCAAAACAATCAAGAAAATGGTAATAGGAACATACATATCAATAATTACCTTAAATGTAAATGGATTAAATGCTCCAACCAAAAGACATAGACTGGCTGAATGGATACAAAAACAAGACCAATATATATGCCATCTACAAGAGACCCACTTCAGACCTAGGGACACATACAGACTCAAACTGAGGGGATGGAAAAAGATCGTTCATGCAAATGGAAATCAAAAGAAAGCTAGAGTAGCAATTCTCATATCAGACAAAATAGACTTTAAAACAAAGACTATTACAAGAGACAAAGAAGGACACTACATAATGATCAAGGGATCAATACAAGAAGAAGATATAACAACTGTAAATATTTATGCACCCAACATAGGAGCACCTCAATACATAAGGCAAATACAAACAGCCATAAAAGGGGAAATCGACAGTAACACAATCATAGTAGGGGATTTTAACACCCCACTGTCACCAATGGACAGATCATCCAAAATGAAAATAAATAAGGAAACAAAAGTTTCAAATGATACATTAAACAAGATGGACTTAATTCATATTTATAGGACAGTCCATTCAAAAACAACAGAATACACATTCTTCTCAAGTGCTCATGGAAGATTCTCGAGGATAGATCATATCTTGGGTCACAAATCAAGCTTTGCTAAATTTAAGAAAATTGAAATCGTATCAAGTATCTTTTCTGACCACAACGTTATGAGACTAGATATCAATTACAGGAAAAAATCTGTAAGAAATACAAACACATGGAGGATAAACAACACACTACTTAATAACCAAGAGATCACTGAAGAAATCAAAGAGGAAATCAAAAAATACCTAGGAACAAATGACAGTGAAAACGCAACAACCCAAAACCTATGGGATGCAGCAAAAGCAGTTCTAAGAGGGAAGTTTATAGCAATACAAGCCTACCTTAAGAAACAATAAACATCTCAAATAAACAACCTAACCTTACACCTAAAGCAATTAGAGAAAGAAAAACAAAAAAACCCCAAAGTTAGCAGAAGGAAAGAAATCATAAAGATCAGATCAGAAATAAATGACAAAGAAATGAAGGAAACGAAAGCAAAGATCAATAAAATTAAAAGCTGGGTCTTTGAGAAGATAAACAAAATTGATAAACCATTAGCCAGACTTATCAAGAAAAAAAGGGAGAAGACTCAAATCAATAGAATTAGAAATGAAGAAGGAGAAATAACAACTGACACTGCAGAAATACAAAGGATCAAGAGAGATTACTACAAGCAACGATATGCCAATAAAATGGACAACCTGGAAGAAATGGACAAATTCTTAGACATGCACAATCTTCCGAGACTGAACCAGGAAGAAATAGAAAATATGAACGGTCCAATCACAAGCACTGAAATTGAAGCTGTGATTAAAAATCTTCCAACAAACAAAAGCCCAGGACCAGATGGCTTCACAGGCGAATTCTATCAAACATTTAGAGAAGAGCTAACACCTATCCTCAAACTCTTCCAAAATATAGCAGAGGGAGGAACACTCCCAAAGTCATTCGAGGCCACAATCACTGTGTTACCAAAACCAGACAAAGATGTCACAAAGAAAAAAAACTACAGGGCAATATCACTGGTGAACAGAGATGCAAAAATCCTCAATAAAATACCAGCAAACAGAATACAGCTGCACATTAAAAGGATCATACACCATGATCAAGTGGGGTTTATTCCAGGAATGCAAGGATTCTTCAATATACGTAAATCAATCAACGTGATGCACCATATTAACAAATTGAAGGAGAAAAGCCATATGATCATCTCAATAGATGCCGAGAAAGCTTTCGACAAAATTCAACACCCATTTATGATAAAAACCCTCCAGAAAGTAGGTATAGAGGGAACTTTCCTCAACATAATAAAGGTCATATATGACAAACCCACAGCCAACATCATCCTCAATGGTGAAATACTGAAACCATGCCCACTAAGATCAGGAATAAGACAAGGTTGCCCACTCTCACCATTATTACTCAAAATAGTTTTGGAAGTTGTAGCCACAGCAATCATAGAAGAAAAAGAAATAAAAGGAATGCAAATCGGAAAAGAAGAAGTAAACCTGTCACTGTTTGCAGATGACATGATAGTATACATAGAGTATCCTAAAGATGCTACCAGAAAACTAGTAGAGCTAATCAATGGATTTGATAAAATAGCAGGATACAAAATTAATGCACAGAAATCTCTTGCATTCCTATACACGAATGATGAAAAATCTGAAAGTGAAATTAAAAAAACACTCCCATTTACCACTGCAACAAAAAGAATAAAATATCTAGGAATAAACCTACCTAAGGAGACGAAAGACCTGTATGCAGAAAATTATAAGACACTGATGAAAGAAATTAAAGATGATACAAATAGATGGAGAGATATACCATATTCTTGGATTGGAAGAATCAACATTGTGAAAATGTCTCTACTACCCAAGGCAATCTACAGATTCAATGCAATCCCTATCAAACTACCACTGGCATTTTTCACAGAACTAGAACAAAAAATTCCACAATTTGTATGGAAACACAAAAGACCCCGAATAGCCAAAGCAATCTTGAGAAAGAAAAACGGAGCTGGAAGAATCAGGCTCCCTGGCTTCAGACTATACTGCAAAGCTACAGTAATCAAGAGAGTATGGTGTTGGCACAAAAACAAAAATATAGATCAATGGAACAGGATAGAAAGCCCAGAGATAAACCCATGTACATATAGTCACCTTATTTTTGATAAAGGAGGCAAGAATACACAGTGGAGAAAAGACAGCCTCTTCAATAAGTGGTGCTGGGAAAACTGGACAGCTACATGTAAAAGAATGAGATTAGAACATTCTCTAACACCATACACAAAAATAAACTCAAAATGGATTAAAGACCTAAATGTAAGGCCGGACACCATCAAATTCTTAGAGGAAAATATAGGCAGAACACTCTATGACGTAAATCACAGCAAGATCCTTTTTGACCCAGCTCTGAGAGAAATGGAAATAAAAAAAAAATAAACAAATGGGACCTAATGAAACTTAAAAGCTTTGCACAGCAAAGGAAGCCATAAACAAGACGAAAAGACAATCCTCAGAATGGGAGAAAGTATTTGCAAGTGAAGCAACTGACAAAGGATTAATCTCCAAAACATACAAGCAACTCATGCAGCTCAATATCAGAAAAACAATGAACCCAATCCAAAATGGGCAGAAGACCTAAATAGACATTTCTCCAAAAAGATATACAGATTGCCAACAAACACATGAAAGAATGCTCTATATCATTAATCATTAGAGAAATGCAAATCAAAATTACAATGAGATATCATCTCACACCGGTCAGAATGGCCATCACCCAAAAATCTACAAAGAATAAGTGCTGGAGAGGGTGTGGAGAAAAGGGTACCCTCTTGCACTGTTGGTGAGAATATAAATTGATACAGCCACTATGGAGAACAGTATGGAGGTTCCTTAAAAAACTAAAAATAGAACTACCATATGACCCAGCAATCCCACTACTGGGCATATACCCTGAGAAAACCATATTTCAAAAAGTCATGTACCAAAATGTTCATTGCAGCTCTATTTACAATAGCCAGGACATGGAAGCCACTTAAGTGTCCATCATCGGATGAATGGATAAAGAAGATGTGGCACATATATACAATGGAATATTACTCAGCCATAGAAATAAATGAAATGGAGGTATTTGTAATGAGGTGGATGGAGTTAGAGTCTGTCATAAAGAGTGAAGTAAGTCAGAAAGAGAAAAAAAAATACAGTATGCTAACACATATATATGGAACCTAAGGAAAAATTTTAAAAGGCCATGAAGAACCTAGTGGCAAGACGGGAATAAAGACACAGACCTACTAGAGAATGGACTTGAGGATATGGGGAGGGGGAGGGGTGAGATTTGACAGGGTAAGAGAGTGTCATGGACATATATACACTACCAAATGTACAATAGATAGCTAGTGGGAAGCAGCCACATAGCACAGGGAGATCAGCTCGGTGCTTTGTGACCACCTAGAGGGGTGGGATGGGGAGGGTGGGAAGGAGGGAGATGCAAGAGGGAAGAGAAATGGGAACATATTGTATATGTATAACTGATTCACTTTGTTATAAAGCAGAAGCTAAAACACTATTGTAAGGCAATTATACTTCAATAAAGATGTTTAAAAAAAAAAAAAGAATCTGTAAATAGAAACATTAAAAAAAAAATTAAGGTACGTACATTGTTTTTTTAGACATAATGCTATTGTACACTTAATAGACTATAGTAGGGCATAAATGTAACTTTTATATGCACTGGGAAAAAAAAATTGAATGGATAAAGAATATGTGGCTTATATATAGAATGGAATATTACTCAGCCATAAAAAGGAACCAAACTGAGTTATTTGTAGTGAGATGGATGGACTTAAAGACTTTCATACGAGTGAAGTCAGAAAGAGAAAAACAAATACCGTATGCTAACACATATATATGGAATCTAAAAAAAAAAAAAAAGGTCAGAAGAACCTAGGCGCAAGACGTCAATAATAATGCAGACCTACTAGAGAATGGACTTGAGGATACAGGGAGGGGGAAGGGTAACCTGGGACAAAGTGAGAGAATGGCATGGACATATATACACTACCAAATGTAAAATAGATAGCTAGTGGGAAGCAGCCGCATAGCACAGGGAGATCAGCTTGGTGCTTTGTGACCATCTAGAGGGATGGGATACAGAGTGGGGAGGGAGGGAGATGCAAGATGGAAGAGATATGGGGCATATGTATATGTATAACTGATTCACTTTGTTATAAAGCAGAAACTGACACATGATTTTAAAGCAATTATACTCTAATAAAGATGTTCAAAAAATTTTTCACTGTGTTCATCTCTTCTTTTCCCAAGTTCAGTTAGCATTCTTTTTAGTATTGCTTTGAATTCTTTATCAGGTCAATTATTTATCTCTGTTTCGTTAGGACATTTTTCAGGAGTTTTTCATGTTCTTTCATCTGAAACATTTCTGTGTCTTCTCATTTTGCTTAATTTTCTCTGTATGAATGAAGTTAGGTGAAACAGTTACCTATCACAGTCTTTAAAAGATATCTTTGTGTGGGACCATTTCTAAGAAGTCTGCGTGTGCCCAGTGCCTTTGATGGGAGAGCTGGAGTTGAAGTGAGCACAGGCCATGTCTATTTCATGGTATGCTGGCAGCCAGCACTTTGGTGGGACATACGTCTGCAGTTGCAGGGGTTAAACCAGAGTCAGGTGCAAGCTGAGGTTTCTATGCTCAGTGGACATCACCACCCTATTGGTATAGGGTTGGAGCCTAAAGAGCTGGATAGGAGTCCTGAGGGAGTTTGGTTTCTCCAGGTGGTGATGGCAGTCTGTTTTGATTTGGATCATGGCCAGGGCCTGGTGGCTTGGGGCAGCACTTCTGTGCTGGTTTCCTATTTTACCCCTTGGGTGTGCCTTGTTTAGATGCTAGGTTGGGGCCAGAGAGATTGGTGGCACACTACTGAGCTGGCTTCATATCCTCCCAAAGTTGTGTAGGTATGCAAGCTCCAGTGATGGTGTTCTCTGCCCTGAATCTAGTTTTGCTCCCCCCTGAGTGTGTGCACCGATGCCTGTGCTGGCAATGGCTGCCTCCACCCTAGTCAGAGGCAAGGACAAGGTCCAAGCCAGCTTTGTTTCCTCCACGTGTGCACATTCTCATTGGCACAGCACCCTTCCCCTTAATGAGTAGCAGCACTGGAACAAGAGAAGCTGGAACAGAATCCTGGTGTGTACTGGTGGGGGGGGGTATGCTGGGGTGGTCCTGACAAGCCAGCTGGAGCCCCAAGCAGTTTTTAATCTGCTATGTCCACGCTGTGACTGGAAATAAGCAAATCTGTGTATGTGCGTCTTAAAGGCAAAGAGCAGAATCTCAGTTTCTTATAGCCGTCTGGTAAACCCCACTGGTTTTCATACTAGCTAAGGGGCTTATCTTCCCAGTGTTGGACTACAGGACTGGCATGTCTGATATGTGGCTCAAACCCCTTGCTCCCCAGGGAGGATTCCCAAGCTTGTGATATCCCCTTCCTCTTCTGTGTCCCCCACTGGGGGTGCAAGTCCCAACCAGATTGCTTCACCTTCCTTCCTACCCTACTCTGTGTGAATCTTTCTTTACAGCCTTGCTTGTAGAAGAGCTGTCCTTCTAGCCCCCAGGTCAATTTAAGTGAGAGTCATTCTAAATGTAGTTGTAGTTTTGATGTGTTAGTGAGGGGGAGGTGAGCTCAGTGTTTTCCTACACCACCATCTTTCTCTGACCATTCTACAGTCAAATGATTTTTGAGAAGGGCACCAAGAATACACAATGGGGAAATAATGCACTCTTTAACAAATGGTGTTGAAAAAACTGGATACACACATGCAATATAATGAAATTGGATCCTTATCTTACACCACACCCAAAAATAAACTCAGCATCATTTAAGGACTTAAACATAAGATCTGAAATTGTTAAACTAGAAGAAAACATTGGTGAAAAGATTTTTGACTTTGGTCTTGGCAATGATCTCGTTGGATATGACACTGAAAACACTGGCAAAAAAGGAAAAATGGACAAGAGGGAGTACATCAAACAAAAAAGCTTCTGCAGAGCAAAGAACAATCAAAGAATGAAAAGGTGAACTATGAAATATGAGAAAATATTTGCAAGACATATATATGATAAGTGGCTAATATCTGAAATGTATAAGAAACTACTTCAAGTGGATAGCCAAAAAACAAGTAATCTGCTTTAAAATTGGGCAAAGGAACTGAATAGATAGTTCTCCAATAAAGACATGCAAATGGCAAACAATTATATAAAAAGGTGCTCAACATCAGTAATCATCAGAGAAAAGAAATCAAAACCACAATGAGATATCACCTCACACCTGTTAGGATGGCTATTATAAACATATCAAAACATAACAAGTGTTGGTGAGGATGTGAAGAAATTGGAACACTTGTATACTGTCAGTAGAAATATAAAATGTTGTAAACATTATTGCAAACATTATGGAAGCTCATTAAAAAATTAAAAATCGAATTACCATATGACCCAGCAGCCCCACTTTTGGGTATTTTTCTAAAGGTATTCAATATTTGCACTGCCATGTTCATTGAAGCATTATTCACATAAGACAAGATGTAGAAACAATCTGAATGTCCATAACAGATTAATGGGTAAAGAAAATATTTTATACACACACACACGGAAATATTTTTCATCCTTAAAAAAGAAGGAAATTCTTCCATATATGACAGCATGGATAAACTTGGAGGATGTTATGCTAAGTAAAATAAACCAAACACAGAAGGAAAAATGCTGCAGGATTCCACTTATCTAAAGTATCTAAATAAATAAAGTATACAAAATAGTCAAACTCATAGAAGCAGATAGTAGAATGGTGGTTGAGAAAGCCTCAAGGAAGGGGACATGGGGAGTTACTATTCAATGGGTATAAACTTTCAGTTGTGCAAGATGAACAAGTTCTAGAGATGGGTTGTACAACATTGTGCCTATAGTTAACAATACTCTATTGTACACTTAAAATTTGTTAAGAAGGCAGATCTCATGTTATGTGTTGTCGCTAGAAAAAGGATAAAACAAAAACCAAAAGAGAAGGAGGAAACTCTTAGAGGTGACAGAGATATTTATTACGTCATTTGTGGCAACGGTTTCATGGGTGTATGCAAATGTCAAACTCATAAAATTGCATACATTAAATATGTGCAGTTTTTAAAATATCAATTATACCTCAATCAAGCTGTTAAAAAAAGACTAGGAAAAATAAGAAAATAATTACCTTCACTTATTCTTTCTCAATGCCCTTCCTTTTTTTCCTTTTTTTTTTTTTTTTTGCAGTCTGAGTGTCTGATCTATATCATTTTCCTTCCATCGAAGAACTCTAACATTTCTTCCAAGGTACATCTACTGGCAACAATTTCCCTCAATTTTTGTTTGACTGACACAGTCTATATATCTTCTTCACTTTTGATGGATAATTTTGCAGGGTACAGAATTCTAGGTTGGTGTTTTTTTCTCTCAATACTTTAAATATTTCACTACAATTTCTTCTTACTTGCATGGTTTCTGAGGATAATTCAGATATAATTTTTATGTTTACTCTTTACTGGTAAAGTGGTTTTTCTTTTTTATGTTTTTTATTGAATAAATTTGACATATAATATTGTAAAAATTTAGGGTGTACAATGTGTCACTTTGATACATTTATATATTATAATTGTCATTGTAGGGATATTTATCACATTACATAATTATAGAACAATATTGTTTTCTATATTCATTATACTGTGCATTAGATCTCTATGGCTTATGTACTACTTGTTGCAAATTTGTACCATTAAACAACATCAGTCTTATCCACCCACCCCCGTCTCCTGATGACTACCACTTTATTCTCTGTTTTGAGTTTGACTATTTTATATGCCACATATAAGTGATATCATACTGTACTTATCTTCCTCTGCCTGACTTATCTCACGTAGCATAATGTGCTCAAGGACCATCCATGTCATCGCAAATTGCAGGATAGCCTCGTTTTTCATGGCTGAATAATATTCCATTATATAATATATATAATATATATCACCACACCTTTTTTGTTTGTTTATTTTTATGATTTTTTCCCTTTTCTCACATATATATTTAGTTTTTATTGGAGTATAGCTGATTTACAATGTTGTGTTAGTTTCTGCTGTACAGCAAAGTGAATCAGTTATAAATATACACATACCCACTCTTTTCAGTTTTTTTTCCCATATAGGTCATTATAGAATATTGAGTAGAGTTCCCCGTGCTATACACTAGGTCCTTATTAGTTATCTGTTTTGTAAATCATATCTTTAAAAAAGTTTTTTAAAAATTTATTTTATTTTTAATTAATTAATTAATTAATTTTTACCAGTATATCCCTGATATTTTAAAAATAATTTTATTGGAGTATAGTTGATTAACAATGTTGTGTTAGTTTAAGTTGTACAGCAAAGTGAATCAGTTATACATATACATATATCCACTCTTTTTAGGTTTTTTCCCATATAGGTCATTACAGAATATTGAGTAGAGTTCCCTGTACTGTAGAGTAGGTCCTTATTAGTTATCTGTTTTGTAAATCCTACCTTTTTAAAAACAATTTTTTGGAAAATATATTTTTTTAACCAGTATATCCCTCATATTTTTTTACAAAAATATTATTGGAGTATAGTTGATTTACAATGTTGTGTTAGTTTAAGGTGTACAGCAAAGTGAATCAGTTATACATATACATATATCCACTCTTTTATATATTCTTTTCTCATATAGGTCATGGCAGAGTATTGAGTTTCCTGTGCTATAAAGTAGGTCCTTATTTGTTACCTATTTTACACATAGTAGTGTGTATATGTCAATTCCAATCTCCCAATTTATCCCTCCCCCACTTCCCCTCTCATAATCATAAATTTGTTTTCTACATCTGTGACTCTATTTCTGTTTTCTAAATAAGTTCATTTGTACCATTTTTTTAGATTCCACATATAAGCAGTATCATATATTTGTCTTTCTCTGTCTGACTTACTTCCCTTAGTATGATAATCTCTGGTTCACCCATATTGCTGCTAATGTCATTATTTCATTCTTTATTATGGCTGAGTAATACTCCATTTTATATATGTACCACATCTTCTATACCCATTCCTCTCTCAATGGATATTTAGGTTGCTTCCATACCTTGGCTATTGTAAACAGTGCTGCAGTGAACATTGGAGTGCATGTATTCTTTTGGATTATGGTTTTCTCTGGATATGTCCCAAGGAGTGGGATTGCTGGATCATACTGTAGTTCTATTTTTAGTTTTTTAAGGAACCTCCATACTGTTCTCCATAGTGGTTGTAACAATTTACATTCACACCAAAAGTGTAGGAAGATCCCCTTTTCTCCACACCCTCTCCAGCAATTATTGTTTGTAAATTTTTTGATGATGGCCAATCCTTTTATTTATTTATTTATTTATTCATTCATTTATTTATTTATTTTTAAGTATTTATTTATTTATTTGGCTGCATTGGGTCTTAGTTGCAGCACATGGGATCTTTGTTGCAGCATGCGCATTCATTTGTTGCAGCTCGTGGTCTCTCTTGTTGTGAAGCATGGGCTCCAGAGTGCACAGGCTCAGTAGTTGCAGCATGTGACCTCTTTAATTGTGGCACTCAGGCTCTAGAGCACACAGGCTTAGTTACCCCGCAGCATGTGGGATCTTAGTTCCCTGATGAGGGATCAAACCTGCGTCCCTTGCATTGAAAGGTGGATTCTTAACCACTGGACCACCAGGGAAGTGCCTGGGATCCTTTTATTTCTTCTTCTTTGATCGCCATGGCTAGGACTTCCAAAACTATGTTGAATAATAGTGACGAGAGTGGACACCCCTGTCTTGTTTCTGATCTTAGAGGAAATGCTTTCAGTTATCACAGTTGAGAATGATGTTTGCTGTGGGTTTGTCATATATGGCCTTTATTATGTTGAGGTATGTTCCCTCTATGCCCACTTTCTGGAGAGATTTTATTATAAATCGGTGTTGAATTTTGTCAGAAGGTTTTTCTGCATATATTGAGATGATCATGTTATTATTCTTCAATTTGTTAATATGGTGTATCACATTGATTGATTAGTGTATATTGAAGAATCCTTGCTTCCCTGGGATAAATCCCACTTGATCATGGTGCATGATCCTTAAATGTATTGTTGGACTTGGTTTGGTAGTATTTTGTTGACGATTTTTGGGTTTATGTTCATCAGTGTTATTGGCCTGTAATTTTCTTTTTTTGTGATATCTTGGTCTGGTTTTGGTATCAGGGTGATGGTGGCCTCATAGAATGAGTTTGGGAGTGTTCCTTTCTGTGCAATTTTTTGCAAGAGTTTGAGAAGGATTGGTGTTTTCTCTAAATGTTTGATAGAATTCACCTGTGAAGCATCTGGTCCTGGACTTTTGTTTGTTGGAAGATTTTTAATCACAGTTTCAATTTCCTTACTTGTGATTGGTCTGTTCATATTTTCTCTTTTTTCCTGGTTCAGTCTTAGAAGATTGTACTTTTTTAAGAATTTGTCTATTTCTTCCAGGTTGTTCATTTTATTGGCATATAGTTGCTTGTAGTAATCTCTTATGATCCTTTGTATTTCTGCAGTGTCATTTGTAACTTCTCCTTTATCCTTTCTAATTTTATTCATTTGAGACCTCTCTCTTTTTTTCTTGATGAGTATGACTAAAGGTTTTTCATTTTGTTTATCTCCTCAAAGAACAAGCTTTTAGTTTCCTTGATCTTTGCTATTGTTTTCTTCATCTCTATGTCATTTATTTCAGCTCTGATTGCTATGATTTCTTTCCTTCTACTAACTCTGGATTGTTTTCTTCTTTCTCTAGTTGTTCTAGGTGTAAGGTTAGGTTGTTATTTGAGATTTTTCTTGTTTCTTGAGGTAGGATTGTATTGCTCTAAACTTCTCTCTTAGAACTGCGTTGGCTGCATCCCATAAGTTTTGGATCGTCGTGTTTTGTTGTCATTTGTCTCTAGGTATTTTTTTATTTCCTCTTTGATTTCTTCAGTGATCTCTTGGTTATTTACTAGCATATTGTTTGGCCTCCATGTGTTTGTGGTTTTTTACAGTTTTTTCCCTCTAATTCATTTCTAATCTTATAGTGTTGTGGTTGGAAAAGATGCTTGATATGATTTCAATTTTCTTAAATTTACCAAGGTTTGATTTGTGACCCAAGATGTGATCTATTCTGGAGAATGTTCCATGTGCACTTGAGAAGGAAGTGTATTCTGTTGTTTTTGGATGGAATGTCCTATAAACATCAGTTAAGTCCATATGGTCTAATGTATCATTTAAGGCTTTTGTTTCCTTATTAATTTTCTGTTGGGATGATCTATCCTTTGGTGTAAGTGGAGTGCTAAATTCCCCCACAATTATTGTGTTACTGTTGATATCCCCTTTTATGGCTGTTAACATTTGTCTTATGTTAGGTGCTCCGATGCATAAATATTTACAGTCGTTATATCTTCTTCTTGGATTGATCCCTTGATCATTATGCAGTGTTGTTCTTTGTCTCTTGTAATAGTCTTTATTTTAAAGTCTATTTTGTCTGATACGAGTCTTGTTATCCAGCTTTCTTTTGGTTTCCATTTGCATGGAATATCTTTTTCCATCCCCTCACTTTCAGTCTGTATGTAACCCTAGGTCTGAAATTGGTCTCCTGTAGAGAGCATATATACGGGTCTTGTCTTTGTATCCATTCAGCCACTCTGTGTCTTTTGCATGGAGCATTTAACCCATTGACATTTAAGGTAATTATTGATATATATTCGCCTATTCACATTTTCTTAATTGTTTTGGGTTTGTTTTTAGATGTTTTTTTCTTCTCTTGTGTTTCCCACCTAGAGAAATTCTTTTAGCATTTTGTTTAAAGCTGGTTTGGTGGCGCTGAATTCTCTTAGCTTTTGCTTGTCTATAAAGGTTTTGATTTCTCAGTCAAATCTGAATGAGATCCTTGCTAGGTAATCTTGCTTGTAGGGTTTTCCCCTTCACCACTTTAAATATATCCTGCCACTCCCTTCTGGCCTGCATAGTTTCTGCTGAAAAATCAGCTGTTAACCTTATGGGGATTCCCTTGTATGTTATTTGTTGCTTTTCCCTTGATGCTTTTAATATTTTTCTTTGTATTTAATTGTTGTTAGTTTGATTAATATGTGTCTCAGCATGTTTCTCCTTGCGTTTATCCTGTATTGGATCCTGCTTCCTGGACTTGTGTGACTGCTTCCTTTCCCATGTTAGGGAAGTTTTTGACTATAATCTCTTCAAGTATTTTCTCAGACCCTTTCTCTTTCTCTTCTTCTTCTGGAGCTCCGATAATTAGAATGTTGGTGCGTTTAATGTTGTCCCAGAATTCTCTGAGACTCTCATTTCTTTTCATTCTTTTTTCTTTATTCTTCTTGTGGCAATTATTTCCACCATTCTATCTTTCAGCTCACTTATCTGTTCTTCTGCCTCAGTTATTCTGCTATTGATTTCTTCTAGTGTATTTTTCATTTCAGTTATTGTGTTGTTCATCACTTATTGTTTGTTCTTTAGTTCTTCTAGGTCCTTGTTAAACATTTCTTGTTATCTTCTCAATCCTTGCCTCCATTCTATTTTCGAGATCTTGGATCATCTTTCCTATCATTACTCTGAATTCTTTTTCAGGTAGATTGCCTATTTCCTCTTCATTTATTTGGCCTTGTGGGTTTTTACCTTGCTCCTTCGTCTGCAACATAGTTCTCTGTCATCTCATTTTGTTTAACCTACTGTGTTTGTGGTCTCCTTTCCACAGGCTGCAGGGTCGTCATTCCTCTTCTTTCTGTTGTCTGCTCTCTGGTGGGTGAGGTTGGTCCAGGGGCTTGTGCAGGCTTCCTTGTGGGAGGCACTGGTGCCTGCGTTCTGGTGGGTGGAGCTGAGTCTTTTCCCTCTGATGGGCAGGGCCATGTCAAGTGGTGTTTTGGGGGTGTCTGTGAGCTTAGTATGACTTTAGGCAGCCTGTCTGCTTATTGGTGGAGCTGTCTTCCTGTCTTGCTGGTTGTTTGGTGTGAGGTGTCCAGCACTGGAGCCTGCAGGCAGTTGTGTGGGGCTGGGTCTTGTTGTTGATATGGATACCTCTGGGAGTATGCACACCAATTAATATTCCCTGGGCCACAGAATTCTCTGGCAGTCCAGCATCCTGGACTTGGCTCTCCCACCCTGGTGGCCCTGACCCAACCCCTGGCCAGGGAACCAAGAGCCCACAAGCTGCAGAGAGAGGCCAGAGAAAAAGGAAAAAAGGGGGAAAAAGGAAAAGAAAATAGACAAACCAAAACAAGACAAATAACAAAACAAAAACAAACAAACAGCAACAACACAAAAAAATTAAAGAAAAAAAAACAGACAAATGAAACCCAAGATGAATGATAGAAATGAAACCTAACAAGCAGAAACAAAGAAACAGACAAAAAGAAAACAACAAAGAAAACAAAAAACATGAGAATAAACAAACAAATGTACTCAAAAATGCAAACTATCAGTAAAGATTAAACTAACCAAAAAGAAAAAAGAAAACAAAAGCAGAAAGAAAACTAAGAAAAAGCAAAGGAAACATAAAACAAACACAGAAACACAATTAAAAAAAGAAAAAGAAGAAAAAGAAAAAACACAAAACAACAAAAAATAAAGTAAAAATAGAAAAATATATATTAAAAAAATTAAGAAATAAAAAAATAAATAAAAAATAAAGAATGATAAAAACAGCAACAATGACAACTCAACAAAATGAAATTAAAAAAAAGAATAATAGAAATAAGAATATTTTCTTGAGGTCTCCACTGTCAGTGTCCTTGCCCCCCCAGTGAGCCATAGCCAACCCTCACCTCCCCAGGAAGCCGCCCAATACCTCTAGTTAGGTCTCTAGACCCACTGTGGGCATTTTGGGCGCAGCTCAGACTGTGACCTGGGCCAACTCCCTTGTGTACTTTCTCACAGCATCCACTCCTACTAAAACTAGACCAGTCTCAGTTGCGTGAATACTCATTGTCTATTCAAACGTTCCACAGATGCAGGATTTACCAACCTGATCATGGGGATTCAATGCAGCTTGTGCAGCTGCATGGAGAGATTTCCATTCCTCTTTCCTAGTCATACTGCCCCTGGATAGATGGACAGATGAATGGATAAGGAAGATGTGGCACATATATACAATGGAATATCACTGAGCCATAAAAAGGAACGAAACTGAGTTATTTGTAGTGGGGTGGATGGAGCTAGAGACTGTCATACAGAGTGAAGTAAGTCAGAAAGAATAAAACAAACACCTTATGTTAACACATATATGTGGAATCTAAAAAAAAAAAAGAAAGAACATCATCAGAAGAACCTACGGGCAAGACAGGAATAAAGATGCAGACCTACTAGAGAATGGACTTGAGGATATGGGGAGGGAGAAGTGTAAGCTGGGACAAAGTGAGAGAGTGGCATGGACATATGTACACTACCAAATGTAAAATAGATAGCTAGTGGGCAGCAACCACATAACACAGAGGGATGATCTCGGTGCTTAGTGACCACCTAGAGCAGTGGGATAGGGAGGGTGGGAGGGAGGGAGATGCAAGAAGGAAGAGATATGGGGACATATGTATATGTATAACTGATTCACTTTGTTATAAAGCAGAAACTGACACACCATTGTAAAGCAATTATACTGTAATAAAGATGTTAAAAAATACAAAAAAATAAAAAAATAGAAAATAAAACTCAAAAAAAAGAAAAAAAAAGTGTTATTATTATATAAAGATAGTATTCTCATCAAGTCCCAGGGATCAAAATGTCTCAATCATTTCTTAATCTTCTCCACAACCCATTCACTCTTTATGATTGTTTATGCCCATGGTTTTATTTCTGAAATCATGTATTCACTGCCAAAGTAATATAAATATTTGGCAAATATTTAGAAGACTTGAAAGGGTTCTGCTATAGTATACAGTTGACCCTGGAAAAACACAGGTGTTGGGGCACTCCACACAGTCAAAAACCCATGTATAACTTATAGTCAGTCTTCCTTATACAGAGTTCTTCTGGATCTGTGGTTCAACCGTATCCATAGTTCTGAATTCGGGGATTCAACTAACTGCAGATCATGTAGTACTGTAATAGTTATTATTGAAAAAATCCACATATCTGTGGACCTATGCAGTTCAAACCCATGTTGTTCAAGGGTCATCTGTATTGGGTAGGTGAGGATACATTCAGCATTTTCTACTGAAAAAGACTGAGCTGCTTCAAGCTGAAAGAAATTCTTATAGATTGATATTGCCAGTATTTGCTTAAAAATGTGGTTTGGATTTTTATGTTAGAGGATGTAATTGCCTTTCTTGCTTATTTGGATGTAACATAAATACTTCCCTGAAATTCACTAGGTAACTATTAAAGGTGACACTCTACTCTGGCTGGCTATTGGATATTCCATCCATCATTTCTTCACTTCAAGCTAGAATAATCTTTGTCATTCCTAATACATGGGTCATCCTGCTCTTTGGAAACTAGGCTGATCTATTAATTGCTGAAAATGAAGTTTTAAAATTTTGTAAAGAACAAAAGTACAAATAAAGAGGAAACTCTATTTACATTCTGCCAAATTAACTTTGCTCACTCATATGTTTATTTTCACAATTACAATTAGTATCTTTAAAAATACTTGGGCTTATGTTAAAGCTTCATTTAGTCATTCATTTACCAAATATTTACTGAGTGCCTACTCTTTGCCAGAGACTGTATTAGAATCAAGAGATAAAAAGACACACAGTGAAAAAGAGCCACAATCTAACATGGAAGACAAGTATAGTGAACAAATATCTACAGTTCAAAGTCAGAAAGGGGCTAATGAAGGTATATAAGGTGCTATGGAAGCAACAGGGAGAAAGTAACTGGGCTGTTTCACTGGTCTATGTGCCTATTTTTATGCCATACTGTTTTGTTTACTAAAGCTTTCTAATATAGCTTGAAATCAGAAAGTGCAATGTCTCCAGCTTTATTCTTCTTTCTTGGGATTGCTTTGGCTATATGGGGTCTTTTGTGGTTCCACACGAATTTTAGGTATTTTTTTCTATTTCTTTGAAATAATGCCGTTGGAATTTTGATAGGTATTGCATTGAATCTTTAGATGGCTACAGGTAGTATGGATATTTGAAAAATATTAATTGTTCCAATTCGTGAACGTGAGGTATATTTCCATTTACTTATTTCTTCTTCAATTTCTTTCATCAAAATCTTATAGTTTTCCATGTACAGATCTTTCACTTCCTGGGTTAAATTTATTCCTAAATATTTCATTGTTTATGATGCTACCATAAATGGGATTGTTTTCTTAATTGCTCTTTCATATAGGGTTTTTGTGTATAGAAATGCACCTGAATTTTGTATATTGATTTTGTATCTTGCAACTTTACCAGATTAGTTTATTAATTCTAACAGTTTTTTGGTGGAATCCTTAGAATTTTTTATATATAAGATTATGTCATCTGCAAAGAGAGACAATTTTATTTCTTCCTTTTCAATTTGGATGACTTGTATTTCTTTTCCTTGCCTATTTGCTCTGGCTAGGTCTTCCCGTACTATGTTGAATAGATGTGGCAAGAGTGGACACCCTTGTCTTGCTCCTAATATTAGAAAAATTTTAAGCTTTTCACCATTGAGTGTGATGTTAGCTCTGGACTTGTCATATATGGCCTTTATCATGTTGTTACCTTCCTTTTGTGTCTAAATTGTTGAGAATTTTTATCAAGCATGAACGTTGACTATTATCAAATGCTCCTTCTTCATCTATTGAGGTGATTTTTATCCTTCATTCCATTAATGTGGTTTATCACAGATTGATTTGCATATGTTAAACCATTCTTACATCCCAGAGAGAAATCTAACTTGATCTTGGTATAAGATAAATTTAAAATGCTGTTGAATTCAGTTTGCTTGTATTTTGTTGAGGATTTTTGCATCTATAATAATCAAAGATGTTGCCCTGTAATTTTCTTTCCTTGTAGTGTCCTTGTTTGGCTTTGGTATGATGGAAATGCTGGCCTAGTAAAATGAGTTTGGAAGTGTTCCCTCTTCTTCAGTATTTTGGAAGAGTTTGAAAAGAATTGGTATTAATCCTTCTTTAAATGTTTGGTAGAATTCACCAATTAAAGCCACCAGGCACTGATTTTATATTTTCTCAAGATTCAATGTGGTAGGTTTTATGTTTCTAGGATTTTAACAATTTCTTCTAAGTTATACATGTTTTAGGCTTATAGTTTTTTATAGCAGTCTCTTATAATCCATTGTATTTCTCTGATATGAGGTATATTGTCTCCTCTTTCATTTCTGCTTTTATTTGAGTCTTCTTTCTTTTTTTCTGTTATTCCAGCTAAAGTTTTGTCAATTTGTTTATCTACTAACACACCATTGTAAAGCAATTATACTCCAATAAAGATGTTTTTAAAAAAGCAGCTCTTAGTTTTATTAATCTTCTCTAATGATTTTCTGTTCTCTATTTCATTTATTTCTTCTCTTTATTTGCTTCCTTCTGCTAACTTTGATCTAAGTTGTTCACCCATATTTACTGAAGTATAGTTTATTTACAATATTATATTCATTTCAGGTGTACAATATAGTGATTCAATATTTTTATAGATAATACTCCATTTAAAGTTATTATAAAATATTGGCATTATTCTATGTGCTGTGCAATATATCTTTGTAGCTTATTTATTTTATACATAGTAATTTATACCTCTTAATGTCCCATAACTTGCCCCTCTCCACTTCCCTCTCCCCACTGGTAACCACTAGTTTGTTCTCTATATCTGTAAGTCTCTGTTTTGTTACCTCCATTCATTTGTTTCATTTTTTAAGATTTCACATATAAGTGAAAACATGCAGTATTTGTCTTTCTCTGTCTGACTTATTTCACTATGCATAATACCCATGAGGCCCACCCATGTTGTTGCAAATGGCAGAATTTCATTCTTTTTATGGCTGACTCTTTAACATTTCTTTTAGAGTAGGTTAATATTGTTTAACTCAGTGTTTGTTTGTCTAAGTTCCTTATCTCTCTTTCAATTTTAAATGATAATCATGCTGTGTAGAGATTCCTAGGTTGCAGATTTTTCCCTTTCAACACTTTAAGTATATCATGCCACTTCATTCTGGCCTGCAGAAAAATCAGCTGATAGCCTTATGGAGGCTCCCTTGTATATGACTTTTTCTCTTGCTGCCTTTGGAATTCTCTCTTTAACTTTGGCCATTTTAATTATGATATGTTTTGTTGTGGATCTGTTTTAGTTCATATTGGTGGGACCCTATGCTTCCTGTATCTAGATATCTGTTTCCTTCTTCAGGTTTGCTAAGTTTTCAGCCATAATTTCATCAAATCCATTTTCATCCCTTTCTTCCCTCTTCTCCTTCTGGGACGCCTATAATGCACATGTTGCTACATTTCATGTTATTCCAGAGATCTCTTAAAATATTCTCTTTTTAATTTCTCTTTTTGCTGTGATGATTGGGTGATTTTCATTATTCTGCCTTCCAGATCACTTATGCATTCTTCTGTATCATCTAGTATGCTATTAATTCCTTCTAGTGTGTTTTCCGTTTCAGTTATTGTATTCTTTAGATCTGACTGGTTCTTTTTTATATTTTCTAGTTCCTCATTAAAATTCTCACTGTGTCCATCTATTCTCTTCCCTAAGTCAGTTAGCATTCTTATTATAAATGCTTTGAATGCTTTATCTGGTAAATTGTTTATTTCTGTTTCATTAGTTCTTTTTCAGCTGTTTTCTCTTGCTTTTTCAATTGAGAACAATTCTTCTGCTTTTTCATTTTGCTAAACTTTCTCTGTCTCTATGAAATTAGGTGAAACTGTTACCTATTGTAGTCTTGAAGGGTCGTCTTTATGTGGGAGCATCCATACACAATCTGAATGTGCTCAGTGGATTTGGTGGGAGATCTGGATTTGATGCAAACACAAGTCACATATATCCTCAGCAATGGCCACCCTCATCCTGTTCAGATGCCATGCCAGATCCGAGCTGGCTTTGTCCCTCAAAACCATGCACTTCTTTTGGCCACAGCAGCTCTCACCTTAGTGTGGAGCTACACTATGGAGCAAGAGGGTCTGGAGTGGGCAGCTGGTGTGGGCTGGGGCACATGCTGGGTCAGTCTTGGGAATCCTGCCAGAGTCCCGGGCAGTTTCAATCCACTTCCTCTGCCTTAATTCATAAGTAAGCACACAAGTGTGTGCTTTTCATGAGTGGAGTCTACGTTTCTTACAGCCCTGTTGTCAGTCCCATTGTTTCTCAAACCAGCTAAGGGGACTCATCTTTCCAGTATTGGACCTCAATGCTGGGGTTCCCAATATGTGGTTTGCACTGCTCACTAGCCAGAGAGGATCTCAGAGGCTGTGTAATGCCCCTCCTTTTCTGTGTCATCTCCCATGGATGAAGGTCCCAACCTGATCACTTCTCTTCTCTTTATACCTGATTCCATGTTGACCTTTCTTACAGCCTCAGTTGTATAAGTCTTCCTGACAGTCTCCTGTTTGTTTTCAGTGAGAATTGCGCCACATGTAATGTATTTTTGGTGTGTATGTGGGGGAGGTGAGCTCCATGTCCTACTCCACAATCTTGATCTCTTTCCTTACAATCCACATATTTTTAATATTGTGTATCTATTAACATATTATTTTAGGTACAGTTCCAAATATTTTTGTCTTTTTAAAATAATTAATTAATTAATTAATTAATTAATTATTTTTGGCTGTGTTAGGTCTTTGTTTCTGTGCGAGGGCTTTCTCTAGTTGCGGCGACCAGGGGCCACTCTTCATCGCGGTGCGCGGGCCTCTCACCATCGCGGCCTCTCTTGTTGCGGAGCACAGGCTCCAGACGAGCAGGCTCAGTAATTGTGGCTCACGGGCCTAGTTACTCCGCGGCATGTGGGATTTTCCCAGACCAGGGCTCAAACCCGTGTCCCCCGCATTGGCAGGCAGATTCTCAACCACTGTGCCACCAGGGAAGCCTGATATTTTTGTCTTTTAACCTTTAGAGTAGTGGTAAGTGATTTACATACCGTCATTACAACTTTAGATTATTCTGAGTTTGAGTATTTACTTACTTTTACCATTGTGTTTTATACTTTCATATGCTTTCATGTTACTAATTTGTGTTCTTTCATTTCAGCTGGATGAGCTCCTTTCAGCTTTTCTTGTGAGGCATGACTAGTTATGTTGAATTCCTTCAACTTTTGTTTGTCTGGGAATGTCTTTATCTCTCCTTCAGTTCTGAAGAACAACTTTACTGGGTATAACTTATTCTTGGTTGACAATTTTTTTCTTTTAGCTCTTTCAATATATCATCCCACTCTCTCCTGGTCTGCAAGACTTCTGTTGAGAAATACGCTTGTATACTTAAAAGATTTTCCTTGTATGTGATGTTTTTTTTCCTCTATTTTTTTTTTCAAAATTCTCTCCTTGTCTTTGGTTTTAGACAATTTTATTACAATCTGTCTTTGAGAATATCCTTTGGGTTGAATCTGTTTGGGAACCTAGGTGTTTCATGTACTTGGATTTTCACTTCTCCCCAGATTTAGGAAAGTTTCATCCATTATTTCTTTAAATAATATTTCTTCCCCTTTCTCCATCCCTTCTGTTTTGGGATTGTCATAATGTATAAATTTCTTTTCTTGTTGGTATCCCATAGTTCATGTAGGCTTTCTTCACTCTTTTTCATTCCTTTTTCTTTGTCATCCTCTGTATTGATAATTTCAAAAGGTCTGTCTTCTACTTCAAAGATAGATTCCTTCTTTTGCTGGATCCATTTTGTGATTATTGTTCTCAAGTGCATTTTTCATTTCATTTATTGTATTTTCCAGCTCCAGAATTTCTGTTTATTACTTTTTATATTTCTATACCCCTGTTAAACTTCTCATCTCTTCATGTATTTTTCCCTGCCTTTCTTAAGTTGTCTTTCTGTCTTTTCTTGTAGATCATTGAGTTTCCCAAAAACAGTTACTTTGAATTCTCTGTCAGGCAAGTCATAAGATCTCTAGTTTTTGAGGGTCACTTATTGGGGAATTATGGTGTTCCATTGGTAGTGTCATGTTTCCTTGATTTTTCATGTTCCATGAAGTCTTTGCATTACTGTCTTTGTATTTGAGACTATAGTTGCCTCCTCCAATCTTTACTGACTGGCTTTGTGAGAGAAATATATTTATCTGTCAGCCTGCTAGGGATTCTGAAGCTTTCTCAGACCTTTTCTATGAATGTGGCTACTCCACACTTCTTGTTGTGAGTGAATCCTTAAGTTTGTATGTCTTTTCTCAATTCTGAAATATCAGACTGAGTGCTGACAGTCTCCTGTTTGCTTTCTGTATAGCTGTGATGAATGCCCAAGTTTGTGTGCTTTCTTCCAACCCTGCTGGTTTGGGCTCACTTCCTGCAGGCACTCATACTCACACCATCTGCAAAGACTCACACTCCCTGCTCATGGGGGTGCATATAGAGAGTTGCCCACAGGGACATGTTATCTGTTTGAGGTTAGCGGAGCATTGGGGGTGCCTGTGCATCAGTCGTGGGGTAACCTCAAGTGAAGCATCCCCAGCAGCTCAAGGGCATGTTTCCTGATACAGTTTGTGAAACAGTTAATAGGATCTTTGTTTCTCTTATGAGTTCCAAGCCCTGGATGCTGTGCTCCCAGTTTCACCTCACCCCTAAGATATGCAGATTACCTCAGCATTCTGGATGGGGTGATAAGGAGTTAGACCTCTTTGGCAGTGTACTATGCCATTGGGAAAGCTAGGTGCTCCCTCACCAATCTCTCAGATCCCCCATGGGGGGAATCACAGGTTGAGGGACTCTATTTTGTCACTGAGCTGTGCTGAGTTGGGGAAGAGGTAATGTAGGTAAAGTGAAAGTGATACTCTTACCCTCCTCATTGTGTTCAATCTCAGACTTTTTGTTCCAACAGTGTGCTGGAACTTCTCCTCTGGACTCCTATAAACGTACTCTCATCCATGGGTAGTCAAAATCTGTGTCCTTTGGGTGGAAGATTGTAGAAAACTCCTATTCTGCTATCTTGTTGACATAATTCTTCTATCTATTTCTAACTGAATCAGTTTTTGGTAGTTTGTATCTTTCAAAGAATAGATCCATTTTAACTAAGTTGTCTATTTAACATAGTATTGTTAAGGGTGTTCTTTTATTAAGCATAATACTATAGGATCAGTGATGCTGTCTCCTTTTTCATTCCTCTTGTTCACAATTTGTGTCTTCTCTCCTTTTCTCTTGTTGAGCTTGGCTAGAGAATTATTAGTTTTATTCATTTTGTCTTAACCTGGTAAAATGGTATTGTCATAACTAATGAAATAGAGATAAATGGGATAGAAGCTTTTAGGTGAACTCTTTAGGAATAATTACATTTTGATTTTTCCAGACTTTTGGTAACTTGAAAACTTAGAATTTTGCTAAATTAATTTAAATGATGGGAATCCATTGAGGTCTAGATCACTTTTAATTAAGATAAAATATTGGAACACTGATTGCTAGACAAGTCTAAGTTTACCTGCTTTTGTTTTCTTATGAGAGAAAAACTAAAGATGTTTGCATTTATTAGACACATATCTTATACCATATTGAGGAAAGAAATTATGCTGTGAGAAAATATATGTTTTTAGAGGTTATAGAATATGTTCATAAGTTTGCCAATCAGAAAATACTGGTATGATAAACAGTTCACAATTGCTTGCCTCTTAGTTTTCACTAGAGATTATTGTTTTTAAGGTTTAAAAATTGTAATATATATGTAATTAAAGCTACTAGAAATAATAAGGGAAGCATTTTAATACAGAAAGGAAGTAGGATATATGTTTTCAGTAAGAGAAGATATAAGGAATGGAAATATTTTTGTTAAGGGAAAAGAAAGTAATTTTTCCTGAGGCTGGTTATTTCTAAATGAGAAACAAATAAGGGAAAAGCTAATATGTATACAGAGAGTTGTAGAAGGTTTGTGGAAAAGAAACCTTGAGAAAAGAGTTTTATTCATGGTCAAGACTGCCTAAGATTAGATTTAATTTAATTAAGAAAATAAATTTTGTTATTAAAAGTAAGACTGGAGTTTGGTTTTATCTCCATGTCAAGAGAACAAAATTTTCTTAGACTACTGAGCTGCTTTAGATAAAATTCTAAATTGAAGTTCTTTTGACCTCTAGCTAACTTTGGTATGCTTCAGAGGGTCCTTGAGGCATCTCAGAGAGAAATATTAAACTAATTACCATTATTTGGTATGTTAAACTACATGGGGAAAATAGTCAGATAACTGATGATAAACATTCTTAGTTTATACTCTATGGATAAATGTCATTAACATAAATGTTCTATATAAAATTTCTAAAATTTTGATCTGTCCTGGTATAATGTTATCAATCATAGTTCTCATTATTATCTTAAAATGTATGTTAAATGTTAAAATGTTGGTTAAGCTTCTTTGTCAATTGCTTTGTAATCAGATCTCTAACCGTGCCTTTTAATTTTTTTGTCATTCACAGACAGTTATTATTTCACTCTGATGCTTTTGCAAAAATGCTTCATCTTCAAGAAGATTCCTAGAAGGGACTTTTTGACAAGTACAAGTTTCTGATAACTTTCAGATCATACTGCTGAACTGAGTAACAAATTAAAGAATTCTAACAGAAACCCTGATGGTTTCATAAAGCTGTTAATAAAAGATTAAGATCAAGGATTAGTTACATATGATTGAGTGAACTGATGAACACAGTTATAATTTTCATGTTTTTTGTCTGAAATATTACTGCCTTTTAATCTATGTTTTCCAGATATAAGGAAACCTTTCCCTTCAAACTAATTATGACTCACAGCAACTTGGTGAATTATACCTTTGTAAGCAGAATTGAAACATTTATCTCTTCTCTCTACCTAATCCCTCCAGAAATTAGAAACTCTTAGGTTCCCAGAAGCCTTATCAGGTTAATAAGAACGTTCACATCCTGACAGGTACAGGAATCTCAAGACATTTTGGGGACCTCAAGAAGAGAAGGATTCACCCATATCTATAGATATTACAGGTAAAATATAATGGCAAGTCCTTGACATAAATTTCCTGGGCTTGGAAGGCCTTTTATAAAAGTTCAATCTGAGATTCCTTATGAAAAGTTCCAGCATAGCCAATTTAAAAGAGCCTATATGATCAATTAACCAGAAATATTTTGCAAATAATTAGTCTTAATTTGGCTATATTTGGTAGAAATGAGGGTAATTTTAGAGAGGAAAATATTATGTTTTGGTGAATATTAAATTCTAGTTTTGTTAATTGAGGTCTGTATTTACTGCCTAAGACTCACTTCCCAGGTAGCTCCTTGCTGCTATGTTATATTATTGTAAAGTTTAATTGAATTGTTAAAAGACATTTTATGTTTGTTTCTTAAGCCTATCACTGTAATCTATCTTTGGATGAAGATCAGATGCTCCATAACATGCAACCAGGGGATTATGAATCCTGGAAAAGACATCCTTTAAAGGACTGTCTCCAACCTAGCTAAAGGGATCCTCATCAGGTATTCTTAAGTAGTTCATGAACAGTAAAATTGAAGGGAATTGACTCCTGAATTCATATTTACCACTTGAGAAGGGCCTCTACCTTGGACTGATCTATAGAAAGGACTTCTGACCCCCCAAAACAGCCACACCAGAATGAGAAGACAGCAATTGTACACAGCTGACCCAAGAATATGGACCACACATGTGAGACCCATCCTATTAATTCATTTGAACAGTTTACCAAATGTTTATCTTCCTATCAAACTGAAAGTTATTGTTTTACTTCTAGCTAAACTTTTGCTCTGATGTGCAGGACGAAAAGAAAATTCTCTAGTAAAATTGTCATAGAGTATAGCTATTCATGACAAGTATTACTGCTTGCTTTAAGTCTACTGCTAAAAGCATATGCACAATGTTTTGTGACAATTCTGTATAACTGATAAAATGTATAGCCTATAAAATATTTCCCCATTAGCATACCTCTGTGCTTGTTCACTATGTCTGATTAGTTTTCCCCCAACATGAATAACTAGGCAAATGTTTGTAAACAAAAAGCAGGCTTAGCACCAAGAGACACGATGGACCCAGGGTAGGCAACAACAGCCCTGGCACCAAGGGACAAATGTTTTGATCATCAATGCTCTCTATTGAAAGATTTGCAATCAAAAGGAGAAAATGATGGAGAAAATGTTCCCTATTGAAGTAGGGGGAAGTCATTCTGGCTTATACATGATTTAACCTAAACCAGAACAGCCTCCTTTGTGGCCTGGCAAACATACATTGTGCATCTGCTTTAACCATTGAAAAAAAATTCATTTAAAAGTCCAGATGAAGTAACTGTGGTTCAGGCATGAAAATGAAGCTGGGTGGCCATTGTGAATGTGGTTTCAAACATGTTCCTGTATTACTGAGAACTTGAATTTTTTGAACTGTATAAGACTCAAGGACACCACCAGGCATTCTCAAAACAATATCTGCTAGCAGCTGTCAACTGCAACCTTATGGTCTCAAGGTCTCCTCTTATAACTATGAAACCTTTCTCTTACTTTATGAATAGTAGTGGCAAATGATACAACTCAGGCCATAGCCTTTCAACAGAGGGCGCTAGATTCTTTAGCTGGAATAGTACTAGACAATAAAATTACTTTAAGTTATATTTTAGCAAAGAAAAAAAGAAATATAGTGGCCAGTATAGTGGCCAGTAGCTCCTGTTCTATATAAAATGCCCTTGGATATGTTGAAACCCAAATAAATAAAATAAATCAAAAGCCTACTTGGTTACAAAATATATGTAAAGAGGACCCACTTCAAAACATTTTTTCCTGGTTGCCATCTCGAATAGGTGAACTCTTTTGGGGAATACTACAGGGTGAATTTTGATCATTATCCTTATTGCAATATGTCTACTAATTTTCAAATGTTTTTCCAGGGGCTGTGACAAAGCAATCAAAGAGAGAGGTAATGTTTTCATAATAAAAAATATTGATGCTAAGCCTGGGACTCAAGAATTCTTTGAAATGAAAGTCAATGACTTCCTCTCTTCCAATCTTGAAAAATTGATTTTGCCCCCATTCAGCAAGAAGTAGCCAGAGCAGTTGTTGCCCTTGCTCCCCTCAAGATTGAGGAGTATCAAAGTAAAGCAGGGATTGAAACCTATCAGGGCTCTATGAGGCCTTCCCAGGGACAGACCCCTGTGTCCCCTGACTCTTGTTTGTAGAAAAACTTTAGCCTTCTAAGCCTTCCCTGAGTTCCAAAGAATGAATTTAATCAGAGAAGTGAGAAAATGTGGAAACAAAGAAAAGCAACCAAACAAGACAAAATAATACCTATAGTTATTTTAAATTATTGTCTTTTAACTTTTATGCTAGATAATGAAAATTATTACATACCACTGTTACATTATTAGGGTATTCTAAATTTGATTATATATTTATCTTTACCAGTGAGTTTTATACTTTGATATGTTTTCATGTTGTGACTTAGCATCTTTTCATTCAAATTTGAAGGACTCCCATTTGCATTACCTTCAAGGCAGGTCTAGTTGTGGTGAACTCCATTAGCTTTTATTTGTCTAGGAATGTCTTTATCTCTCCTTATTTCACTTATTAATTTTTATTTTATATTGGAGTATAGTTGATTTACAATGTAGTGTTAGTTTCAGGTGTACAGCAAAGTTATTCAATTATATATACATATAATTATTCTTTTTCAGATTATTTTCCCACTTAGGTTATTACAGAATATTGAGTAGAGTTCCCTGTGCTGTATCCTTGTTGGTTATCTATTTTATACATAGTAATGTGTATATGCTAGTACCAAACTTCTAATTTATCCCCCTCCAACCTTTCCCCTTTGGTAACCATAAGTTTGTTTTCTAAGTCTGTGACTCCTTGTTTCTGAAGGAGAGTTTTGCTGGATATACTGTTCTTTGTTGGCATTTTTTTCTTTTAGTACTTTGAACATATTATTCCACTCCCTAATGGTTTGCAATGTTTCTGCAGAAAAATACTCTTTTGGCCCTATGAGGGTTCACTTTTCTGTGATAAATTTTCTCTTGCTGCTTTAAAAATTCTATGTCTTTGATTTTAAAATTTTGATTTTAATGTGTCTTGATATAATCTTCTTTGGATTGATCTTGCTTGACTTCCTTTGAGCTTCTTGTACCTAGATATGCATACCTCTCCTAAGATTAAGGAAGTTCTCAGCTACTAACTCTTTTTTTAAAAATTAATTTTTATGAGGTAACATTGGTTTCTAACTTTATATAATTTTCATTTGTACAACATTATATTTCTACTTCTGTGTACCCTATGGCATGCTCACCACCAAAACTTTCATTTCCACCCATCACCATGCAACTAATCCCCTTAATCTTTTTCACCTCCCCCCATCCCACCCCTACCCCTTCCCCTCTGGTAACCACTACTCTGTTCTCTGTATCTACCTACTTGGTTTTTTTGTTTGTTTTAGTTTGTTCATTTATTTTATTATTTTGTTTGTTTTTTTATATTCCACATATAAATGAAATCATATAGTATTGTCTTTCTCTGTCTAACTTATTTCACTTAGTGTAATATCCTCAAGGTCCATCCATGTTGACACAAATGGCAAGATAACATAACATGTTTTTTATGACAAAGATATATATATATATATATATATATATATATATATATATATATATATATATGATTACATGTTCTTTATCCATTCATCCATTAATGGGCACATATCTTGGCTATTGTAAATGATGCTGCAATGTATATAGGGGTTCATATATTTTTTTGAATTAGTGTTTTCATATTCTTTGGATAAATACCCAGAAGTGGGATAGCTGGATTAGATGGCAATTCTATTCTTAGCTTTTTGATGAATCTCCATACTGTCTTCTGTAATGGCTGCACCAATTTATATTCCCATCAACAGTCTGTGAGGGTTCCCTTTTCTCCACATCCTCACCAACACTTGTTATTTCTTACCTTTTTGATAATAGCCAGTCTAACAAGCATGAAGTGATATCTCATTGTGGTTTTGATTTGAATTTTCCTAATATTTAGTGATGTTGAACACCATTTCATGTGCTTATTGGCCATCTGAATGTCTTTAGATTAATGTCAATTCAGCTTCTCCACTCATTTTAATGAGGTTGCTTGGTTTTTTAATTGTTGAGTTGTATGAGTTTTTTATATATTTTGAATATTAATCCCTTATCACTTGCAAATATTTTCTCTCATTCAGTAAGTTGTCTTTTTGTTTTATTGATGGTTTCCTTTGTTGTGCAGAAGATTTTTAGTTTGATGTAGTCCGAATTGTTTATTTTTGTTTCTGTTTCCCTTGACTGAGTAGGCATATCCAGAGAGATATTTCTAAGACCAGTGTCAAAGAGTGTACTGCCCATATTTCCTTCTAGGATTTTTATGGTTTCAAGTCTTAAATTCAAGTCTTTAATCCATTTTGAGTTGATTTTTGTATATGGTGTAAGAAGACAGTGATCTTATCTACCTCATCCCAATGAGCACAATCCCAATGCTCTTGGGCCTCATGGCCTAGCTGTCCAAGGGGATCCCCACCTTACTTTGGTTTCTCCAACCAAATAGTTGGTATCCACTAGGTCCAGTGCCCCAGGGCTGTCACACATACATGATTCTCCTTAGGTGCACTTCTTCCTTCTCCTTCTCAACCTCCAATGCATTTGCCTTCTTGCTAGCTCTGGTGGAGTCCTGTCTCTTCACACCAATGTACTTTAGTCTCCCTGGGACTACCCTTACAAATCACTAAACAGAACCACCATCTGTCTCTCTGCCCCTCATGTAAAGAGAGTGTGGTATTCGCCTCCATTATGTTGAGAGTAGATCTGCTACTATTCCTCATGGGGACTGAGCTAGTCACCACTGCATTGGGCACACAATGCAAATTATTAAGGCAAACACCAAACTGTCAGCCACTACACCAAAGTCTAGTCTTAATGCAACAACAACATGGTTTTTTAGCATAGATGGTTTTGGATAACCGTTTAGCTTTAGATCACTTACTGGCCAAGGAAGGAGGTGTATACACTTGCTGTAAAGGGCACCACCTACTCCATGTATATTAATAATTCTGGACAAATTCAGACAAATTTACAAAAGATGGCCCAACAGGTACAAGTATTCTATAATCTCACCCAAGTTTTTAATCAAATACCTACCTTAACCTTATCCAAGGGCTTTGATTTATTTTCTTGGCTGGACCCCAACAAAGGGGGGGGGTGGTTATGGACAGAAATTCAAACTATTGTTTGTTTGTCTATTGATGTTGTTAACTGACATTTTTGCTTTGCTCAAATGTTTCATGTGCTGGGTGACCAAAACTCTGCCACTGGCTTTTAATATCTCCACCATCCAGACAGTGCCCATGATGTCTAGGCATTATGGAGTCAATTGTTATGAGAAAACAGCTACTTTGAGTTGCTGCCTAGGCATTTTACAGTATGACAACCCTGCTCACACTCAGAGTCTGGACATTTGGATAAGGACCTGAGATTAGGATTCCTGTCACAAATTCCTGCTTTGCTTTTCTCAAGGGCACATTTTAAAATAACCACTTATCTTTGAGCTCATGAAAAGTTAGTGACCTCTGCCCCCAACCACGTTGTAAGTAATGACACTCTGCTCTTTATCTCCTGTTGGCTCATGACCTGGGACTGAAGATTGCCTTGCCCCAGCTCATTGTGTCTCCCATTCATTTACTGGATTTATAAGTAATAAATTTTGTGACTTCCTTTGTGTGGTTGTTTTCAAAACTGCACCTTCAGTCAAAACGACCCTGGGGTTTTTACTTCCCAAAAGTGGGAAATTGGACACTGAGGGAGCTACCTGCCAACACCATGTGGGTAGCTTGTACCTCCTTATTCAGCAGGCCATTGTCTTCATATTCTTTTGTTTGTTTGTTTTTATTATTTTTATTTTATTTATTTTTTGGCTATGTTGGGTCTTGGTTGCAGCACGTGGGATCTTTGTTGTGGCTTGTGGGATCCTCCATTGCAGCATGAATGCTCCTCATTGCGGCACACAGACTTCTCTCTAGTTGTGGCATGCTGGCTCCAGAGTGCGTGGGTTCTGTAGTTGTGGCATGCTGGATCCAGGGAGTGTGGACTCTGTAGTTGTGGCATTTGGGGTCTCTAGTTGTGGCCTGTGTGCTCAGTAGTAGTGGCACACGGGCTTAGTTGCCCCATGGCATGTGAGATCTTAGTTCCCCAACGAGGGATTGAACCTGCATCTCCTGCATTGGAGGTGGATTCTTAAACACTGGGCCACCAGGGAAGTCCCTGTCTTCATATTCTTAATTTAATACACCAGCTATAGACCACCCAACACAGAAATGTGTGGTGCAGAAAAAAATATTTGAAGAATTGGCACCTAAAATTTTTTGGTGAAAGACATAAACCAAGAAGCTGAAAAACAAAACAAAAAAATAAGTCCCAAGAACACATCATAATAAAAAAACTGAATACTAATGACAAATAAAAAATCTTTAAAACTTACATATAAAAATGACACATTACATATAAAGGAGCTTATACATGTATTTCTGTTGGGTATATATCTAGTAGTTGAATTACTGGATCAATAAGTATGCATGTGTACAACTTTACCATCCACTGTAAAATAGTTTTAAAAAGTGGTTACACCAATACACAATCCCACCAGAAGTATATGAGAGTCTATTACATTCATAGTCTCACTAAAACTGATATCTCTTCATTTTGCCTCTTCTACTTGATGTGTAGTTGAATTCTGTTGTGCTTAAATTGATTTCCATTTTGAAATTTTTTGGATTTTTTTTAATGGATTAACACATGATAAATTTCAATCAGTGTTCCATGAGCAATTGAAAATAATGTGACTTCATTCATTTATAGGTGCATTGTTGATATATGTCCATTTATGGGTGCATGGTTGATATATGTCCATCAGCCTTGAGAGGAGTGTATAAAATATTTTCACAAAGATTTTGGATGTGTCTATTCCTACTTTTAGATCTATAATTTTTTTGCATACATTTTGAAACTTATTGATGCATACAGTTTAGTTATGACATATGCTTGGAGTACTGACAACTATATCAGTATGAAATATCTCTATCTCTAGAAATACTTCTGATCTTGTAGTCGATTTTGTCTGATACCAGTATAGCTACAGTAGCTTTCTCTTTATTAATGCTTGCATTATACATAACATATCCAGTATTTTTATAGATTTAACTCCATTAAAAATTATTACAGATAATTGCTATAATTTCCTGAGCTTATATATTTTATATATAGTAGTTTGTATCTCTTAATTCCATACACCTAACTTGCCCCTCCCCCTTCTCTCTCCCATCTGGTACCACTAGTTTGTTTTCTGCGTCTGTGAGGCTGTTTCTGTTTTGCATCTACATTAGTATGTATTACTTTTTAGATTCCACATATAAGTGATATCATAAAGTATTTGTCTTTCTCTGACTTATTTCACTAAACATATTCTTCTCTAGATCCATCCATGTTGCTGTAAATGGCAGAATTCCATTATATTTTTATGGCTGAGTAATATTCCACACACACACACACATATGCACACCACATCTTTTCAGTTCATCTGTTTATTTATTTATTTATTTTTATTATTTTATTTATTTATTTATGGCTGTGTTGGGTCTTCGTTTCCGTGCGAGGGCTTTCTCCAGTTGCGGCGAGCGGGGGCCACTCTTCATCGCAGTGCGTGGGCCTCTCACTGTCGCGGCCTCTCTTGTTGCGGAGCACAGGCTCCAGACGCGCAGGCTCAGTAATTGTGGCTCACGGGCCTAGCCGCTCTGCGGCATGTGGGATCTTCCCAGACCAGGGCTCGAACCCGTGTCCCCTGCATTGGCAGGCAGATTCTCAACCACTGCGCCACCAGGGAAGCCCTCAGTTCATCTGTTGATGGGCACTTGGGTGGCTTCCATATCTTGGCTATTGTAAATAGTGCTGCTATTAACATTGGGGTACATGTATCTTTTTGAATTAGTGTTTCTGGTTTTTGTGGATATATACCCAGGAGTAAAATTGCTGGATGACATGTTAGTTCTATTTTTATTTTATTGAGGGATCTCCACACTTTTTTCCTTAGTGGCTACACCAACTTACATTCTTACCAACAGGGTACAAGGAATCCCCTTCCTCCTCATCCTCCCCAACATTTGTTATTTTTAGATTTTTGATGATAGACATTCTGAGAGGTGTGAGGTGATCTTGATTTTTGACTTAAATTTCTCCAATAATTAGCCATGTTAAGCACATTTTCATGTACCTATTAGCTATCTGTATGTTTTCTTTGGGAAAAAAAGTCTATTCAGGTATTCTGCCAATTTTTATTGTGTTATTTGGGTTTTTTTGATATTGAGTTGTATGAGCTGTTTATGTATTTTGGATACTAACCCCTTGTCAGTCATATCATTTGCAAATATTTTCTCCCATTCCATTGATTGGCTTTTCGTTTTGTCAATGGTTTCATTTTTCTAAACAAAACTTTTAATTTTAATTAGGTTCCATTTGTTTATTTTTGCTTTTATTTATTTCCCCATTGGAGACAGATCCAAAAAAATATTGATATGGTTTATGTCAAATTGTGTACTGCCCATGTTTACTTCTAGAAGTTCTATGTTTTCTCATCTTACACTTAGGTCTTTAATCCATTTTGAGTTTATTTTTGTATATGTTGTGAGGAAGTGTTCTAATCTCATTCTTTTACATGTAGCTCTCTAGTTTTCCCAGCACCGCTTATTGAGGTGAATGTTTTTTATTCATTGTATATTCTTGCCTCTTTGTCGTAGATTAATTGGCCATAGGTGCATGGGTTTATTTATGGGCTCTCTATTCTGTTCCAATGATCTATGGGTCTGTTTTTGTGCCAGTGCCATGCTTTTTTGATTACTGTAGCTTTGTAATATAATCTAAAGTCAGGGCGAGTGATACCTCTAGCTTTGTTCTTTTTTCTCAAGATTGACTTGGCAATTTGGGGACTTTTGTGGTTCCACAGGCATTTTAGGATTATTTGTTCTAGTTCAGTGGAAAATGCCATGAGTATTTTGATAGAGATTGCATTAAACCTGTAGATTGCTTTGGGTAATATGCCATTTTAACAATATTAATTCTTCCAATCCAAGAACATGGAATATCTTTCCATTTCTTTGTCTCATTTTCAAATTCCTTCATCAACATTTTATAGTTTTGCAGAGTATAGTTCTTCCACCTCCTTGGTTAAGTTTATTCCTAGGTATTTTATTCTTTTTGATGCAATTTTAAAGCTACAGTTTTCTTGCTTTTTCTTTCTGATAGTTCATTATAAGTGTGTAGAAAAGCAACATATTTCTGTATATTGATTTTGTACTCTAAAATTTTACTGAATTCATTTATTATTTTTAATAGATTTTTGGTGGAGACTTCAGAGTTTTCTATATATAGTATTATGTCATCTGCAAATAGTGACAGTTTTACTTCTTCTCTTCAAATTTGGATGTGTTTTATTTCTTTTCCTTGTCAAATTGCTGTGGCTAGAACTTCAAACTATGTTAACTAGAAGTAGTGAGAGTGTACATCTTTGTCTAGTTCTTCGTTTTAAGGGAAAAGTCACTGTTGAGCATTATTTTAGCTGTGGATTTCTCATTGATGGTCTTTAATATGTTGAGATATATTCCCTCTATACCAGCTTTGATGAGAGTTTTTATCATGGATGGATGGTAAATTTTGTCAACTGATTTTTCTGTATCTATTTAGATGATCATATGTCTTTTATCCTTCGTTTTGTTCATGTGGCTTACCACATTGGTTGATTTACGTATGTTGAACCATCTTTGTGACCTAGGAATGAATACAACTTGATCATGGTGTATAATCATTTGTACATATTGTTGGACTTGCTTTGTTAATATTTAGTTGAGAATTTTTACATCTATCTATATTCATCAGAGATATTGGCTTGTAATTTTCTTTTGTTGTAGTATCTTTGTCTGGTTTTGGTATCAGGCTAATTGTGGCCTCCTAGAATGAATTTGGGAGTGTTCCAGTCTCTTCAATTTTTTAAAATAGTTTGAGAATAATAGGTATTACCTCTTCTTTATATGTTTGTTAGAATTCCTCTGTGAAGCAGTCTGGTCCTGGACTTTTTTTGCTGGGAGATTTTTTCCTTACAAATTCATTTTCACTACTAGTGATCTGTCTGTTCAGATTTTCTATTTCTTCTTGATTCAGATTTGGAAGGTTCTATGTTTCTAGAAATTAGTCCATTTCTTCTATGTTGTACAATTCTTTGGTATAACTGTTTATAGTATTCTCTTTTGATTTTTTGTATTTCTGTGGTTTTGGTTGTTATTTCTCCTCTTTCATTTCTTATTTACTTTATTTAGGTCCTCTTTTTCTAAGAGCCTGGCTAAAGGTTTATCCATTTTGTTTATCTTTTTTTAAACAAGCAGCTCTTGATTACATTGATCTTTTTTTTTTTTTGGTCTCTATTTTATTTATTTCTCTCTGCTCCTTATTATTTCCTTCCTTCTGCTGACTTTGGGCTTTATTTTTCTAATTCCTTTAGATGGAAGGTTAGGTTGTTTATTTGAAATTTTTTAATTTGTTTAGATGGAAGGTTAGGTTGTTTATTTGATATTTTTCTTCTTTCCTTGGGGTAAACTTATATTGCTATAAACTTCCCTCTTAGAACTGCTTTTGTTGTGTCCCATAGGTTTTGAATCATCTTGTTCATTTTTATTTGTCTCTAGGTTTTTTTTTTAATTTCCTCTTTGATTTCTTCAGTGATCCATTGGTTGTTTAGTAGCATATTGTTTAGCCTCCATGTGTTTGTGTTTTTGGCAGTTATTATACTTGATTTCTAGTCTCATAGCATTGTAATCAGAAAAGATGCTTGAATGATTTCAATTTTCTTAAATTTAGCAAGAGTTGTTTTGTGGTCTAGAATGTGATCTATCCTGGAGAATGCTCTATGTGCACTTGAAAAAATGTGTATTCTGTTGTTTTTAGATGGAATGTCCTGTAGATATCAATTCAGTTCAACTGTTCAATTGTGTAGTTTAAGACCACTGTTGCCTCATTGATTTTCTGTCTGGATTATCTATTCCTGATGTAAGTGGGGTGTTAAAGTCTGCCTCTGTTACTGTATTTTTGTCAATTTCTCTTTTTATGTCTGTTAATATTTGTTTTATATATTTAAGTGCTCCAGTATTAGGTGCATATATGTTAATAAAAGTTATATCCTTTTCTGGCATTGATCCCTTATCACTATATAATGTCCTTTTTTGTCTTTTCTTATAGACCTTGTTTTAAAGTCTACTTTGTCTGATATGAGTATTGTTACCACATTTCTTGTCATTTCCATTTGCATGAAATATTGTTTTCCATCCCCTCATTTTCAGTCTGTGTGTGTGTTTAGTTCTGAAGGGAGTCTCTTGTAAGCAGCACATACATGGGTCTTGTTTTTTTAATCCGATCAGCCACCCTACATCTTTTGATTAGGGCACTTACTCCACTGATATTTAAAGCAATTATTGTTAGCTATGTACTTATTGACATTTTATTATTTGTTTCTCATTGTTTTTGTAGTTATTCCATGTTATTTTCTTCTTCTTTTGTTTTTTCGCCTATGGTTTGATGATTTTCTCTAGTAGTATGCTAGTGTTCCTTTCTCTATTATTTTTGTGTATCTCTTGTAGCTTTTTGATTTGTTGTTACCATGGTGTTTATGTATGTTGACATGTAACTATATCTATTTGTTTTAGACAGGTAGTCCTTTAAGTTCAAACACAGTCTAAACAATCTACAATTTTTACTTCCCTCCCCCACATTTTGTTTTTGATATCATATTTTACATTGTCATGCTTTTCCTTTTACTGCTTGTTGTAGTTATAGTTGATTTTACATTTTTTGTGTTTTATTCTTCATACTAGTTTAATTAAGTGGTTGACCCTTAGCCATTATTATACATTTGCCTTTACTAGTGCTATTTTTCCTCTCTTATAAATACTTACTTTTTGTTAAAGCCTTTTCTTTTCCATTGAGAGAAGACCCTTTACCATTTCTTTTAGGATCAGTTTGGTATTGATAAACTATTTTAGGTTTTGCTTCTCTGAGAAGTTCTTCATCCCTCCTTCAATTCTAAATGATAATCTTGCTGGTTAGAGTATCCTGGGTTGCTGGTTTTTCCCATTCAGCAGTTCAAATATGTCATGCCACTCCCTTCTGGCCTGAAAATTTTCTGCAGAAAAATCAGATTATACTTTTATGTTTGTTCCCTTGTCTATGACAGTTTGTTTTTCTCTTGCTGATTTTAGAATTTTCTCTTCATCTTTAACTTTGCATTTTTAATTGTGATATGTCTTGCAGTTGGTCTTGTTGGTTTCATCTTTTTGGGACCCTCTGTGCTTCTGTTTCTTTCTTCAGGTTTGGGAAGGTTTCAGCCATAATTTCATTAATATGTTTTTGACACTTTCTCTCTTTATTTTCCTTCTGGGACTACTAAATGCAAATGTTGGTATGCTTGATGTTATTCCAGAGATTCCCTGAACTTGATCTAATTTTTTAAAATTTATTTTTCTTTTGGCTGTTCCAATTGGGTGAGTCATTATTCTATCTTATTCATTCCATCTAGTGTGTTTTTCATTTTGATTATTGTATTCTTCAGTTCTGACTAGTTCTTTTTATATACTTTCTGGTTCCTTGTTAAAATTCTCACTATGTTCATCTATTCTTTTCCCTAATTCAGCTAGCATTCTTGTTACTAATGCTTTGAATTATTTATCTGGTAAATTGTCTATATCTGTTCTATTTGTTTTTTTCCCAGGGATTTTCTCTTGCTCTTTCAATTTTGACTAATTACTCTGTCTTCTCATTTTACTTAACTTTTTCTATCTCTATGAAATTAGTGAAAGTTATCTATTGTGGTCTTTAAAGATAAGAGGTTTATAACCTTTATAAGAGGTTTCTTTATATGAGAATGTTACTGTATAGTCTGTGTGTGCCCAGTGGTTTTGGTGGGAGAGCTGGATTTGACATGACCACAATCATCTTTCCTAAGGGTCTGCTGGCAGCTATCACCTTAGTAGGAAGTCAGGTGGAGATGGAGGAGGTAGGGCCTTAGCCAGGTGTGAGCAGGAGATTCTCCTATGCTCAGTGGCTTTCACTGCTCTATCTGGGGCAGAGTCTTGTCCCAAGTTCCTGGAGCAGAAGACCATAAGTTAGAGTCTGAGCCACCTCAGTTCCCTTCAAATGTGTGCTCACCCTATCCCAGCACCATCATCCTCACTCCAGAAGGGAGCAGCACTAGAGTAAGAGTGGCTGGAGTGGGTTCTCAGTGTAATCAGGCTTGGGCTGTGCTGGTCCAGCCACCATCAGAGATCCAGACTGCCTCTTATGTGCCACCTGTGTAAGTGCGAGTAGTGGCTGACACGCCCTGCTCAGATGCCCTTTTGGGTCTGAGCTGCCTCTATGTCTCACAGCCTAACCCTCACCCCAGTGTGGAGCT
This sequence comes from Balaenoptera musculus, assembly GCF_009873245.2. Lineage (NCBI taxonomy): Eukaryota > Metazoa > Chordata > Mammalia > Artiodactyla > Balaenopteridae > Balaenoptera > Balaenoptera musculus. Next base: position 59,835,357 of record NC_045806.1, on the reverse strand, counting down.
GCTTCATGAAGTAAGTGGGGTTGGAACATTTGCTCAGCCCATGCTGGGGTGCATGCTGTGGTGGTCACAAGTAAATGGCCAGCCTCTGGTGCAGTTTTCAATCCTCCCTTTCTGCCTTGCTTTGGGAGCAATCCAGTTTGTATGTGTTCCTCATGACTGGAGACCAGGTTTCCCACAACCCTTCTGTTAGTACTACTAGCCCTCCAATCAGCCAAGGGCTCATTTTTACCTTGTGTCAGTCCCCAGAACTTGGGCATCCAATGTGTGGCTCAAACTGCTTATGCCCCAAGGAGGATATCTACCTGTGTAATCTCCCTTTTCCTCTGAGTCACCACCCAAGGGCACAGGTCCAAAACTGATTGCTTCTCTTTCTTTCCTACCCAATTCCATGTGGATCTTTCTTACAATCTTGGTGGTATAAGAGTCATTCTGCCAGTCTCCAGTTAGTTTTCAGTAAGAATTGTTCCATATGTATATGTATTTTTGATGAGTTTGTGGGAGGAGGTGAGTTTTGCATCCCCCTGCACCACCATCTTGATCTCCCTCTGATCATATGATTTTTCTTTCATTCAATTAATGTTGTGTATCACATTTATTGATTTTTGTATTTTGAACTATTCTTGCTTCCCAGGAATAAATCCCACTTGATCATAGTGTATGATTTTTTAAATATACCATTGAATTCAATTTGCTAGTGTTTTAGTTAAAACTTCTTGCATCTATATTCATCAGAGTCACTGGCCAGTCATTTTCTTTTCTTCTACTGTTCTTATCTGGCACTAATTTAGGGTAATGCTGGCCTTGCATAATGAGTTTGGAAGTGTTAGTCCTCTTTAATTTTTTGGAATAGTTTGAAAAGGATTGGCATTAATTCTTCTGTAATTTTTTTGTAGAATTCACCAGTAAAACCATCTGATCCTGGGCTTTTTGTTGGGAGGTTTCTGATTACAAATTTAGTCTCTTTAATTGCTATTGTTCTGCTCAAATTTTATATTTCTTCAAGATTCAGTACTGGGAGGTTGTACATTACTAGGAATTTGTTCGTTTATTCTAGGTTACCCAACTTGTTGGTGCATATTTTTTTTGTAGAATTTTCTTATGGTATTTTGCCTATATGTGATATTAATCGTAATGTTAAAAATTTAAATTCCTTTGGATAAATAGCAAGACAGTGATTTCTGGATTATATGCTAACAGTTTATTTTTTTTAACATCTTTATTGGAGTATAATTGCTTTACAATGCTGTGTTTGTTTCTGCTGTATAACAAAGTGAATCAGCTATAAGTACACATATATCCCCATACCCCTCCCTCTGGCATCTCTCTCCCACCCTCCTTAACCCACCCTTCTAGGTGGTCACAAAGCACTGAGCTGATCGCCCTGTGCTATGCAGCAGCTTCCCACAAGCTCTCTATTTTACATTTGGTAGTGTATATATGTCAATGTTACTCTCTCACTTCATCCCAGCTTACCCTTGCCCCTCCCTGTGTCCTCAAGTCCATTCTCTACGTCTGCATCTTTATTCCTGTCCTACCCCTAGGTTCATCAGAACCATTTTTTGTTTTTAGATTCCATATATATGTATTGGCATATGGCATTTGTTTTTCTCTTTCTGACATATTTCACTCTGTATAACAGACTCCAGATCCATCCACCTCACTACAAATAACTCAATTTCGTTTCTTTTTATGGCTGAGTAATATTCCATTGTATTTATGTGCCACATATTCTTTATCCATTCATCTGTCAGTGAGCACTTAGGTTGTTGCTTCCATATCCCGGCTATTGTAAATAGTGCTGCAATGAACATTGTGGTACATGACCCTTTTTGAATTATGGTTTTCGCAAGTATATGCCCAGTAGTGGGATTGCTGGGTCACATGGTAGTCTTATTTCTAGTTTTTTAAGGAACGTCCATACTATTCTCCATAGTGGCTGTATCAATTTACATTCTCACCAACAGTGCAAGAGGGATCCCTTTTCTCCACACTCTCTCTAGCATTTATTGTTTGTAGACTTTTTGATGATGGCCATTCTGACTGGTGTGAGGTGATACGTCACTGTAGTTCTGATTTGCATTTCTCTAATGATTAATGATGTTGAGCATCCTTTCATGTGTTTTTTGGCAACCTGTATATCTTCTTTGGAGAAATGTCTATTTAGGTCTTCTGCCCATTTTTGGATTGGGTTGTTTGTTTTTTTGATATTGAGCTGCATGAGCTGCTTGTAAATTTTGGACATTAATCCTTTGTCAGTTGCTTCATTTGCAAATATTTTCTCCTATTCTGAGGGTTGTCTTTTCATCTTGTTTATGGTTTCCTTTGCTGTGAAGAAGCTTTTAAGTTCCATTAGGTCCAATTTGTTTAATTTTGTTTTTATTTCCATTCCTCTAGGAGGTGGGACAAAAAGGATCTTGCTGTGAATTTTGTCACAGAGTGTTCTGCATATGTTTTCCTCTAAGAGTTTAATAGTGTCTGGCCTTACATTTAAGTCTTTAATCCATTTTGACTTTATTTTTGTGTATGGTGTTAGGGGGTGTTCTATTTTCATTCTTTTATATGTAGCTGTCCAGTTTCCCAGCACCACTTATTGAAGAGGCTGTTTTTTCTCCATTGTATATTCTTTCCTCCTTTGTCAAAGATAAGGTGACCATATGTGCGTGGGTTTATCTCTGGGCTTTCTATCCTGTTCCATTCATCTATATTTCTGTTTTTGTGCCAGTACCATACTGTCTTGATTACAGTAGCTTTGTAGTATAGTCTGAAGTCAGGAAGCCTGATTCCTCCAGTTCCATTTTTCTTTCTCAGGATTGCTTTGGCTATTTGGGGCCTTTTGTGTTTCCATACAAATTGTGAAATTTTTTGTTCTAGTTCTGTGAAAAATGCTAGTGGTAGTTTGATAGGGATTGCATTGAATCTGTAGATTGCTTTGGGTAGTATAGTCATTTTCACAATGTTGTTTCTTCCAATGCAAGAACATGGTATATCTCTTGATCTGTTTGTATCATCTTTAATTTCTTTCATCAGTGTCTTACAGTTTTCTGAACAGTCCTTTTGTTTCCTTAGGTAAGTTTATGCCTAGGTATTCTATTCTTTTTGTTGCAATGGTAAATGGGAGTGTTTCTTTAATTTCTCTTTCATATTTTTCCTCATTAGTGTATAGGAATGCAAGAGATATCTGTGCATTCATTTTGTATCCTGCTACTTTACAAAATTCATTGATTAACTCTAGTAGTTTTCTGGTAGCATCTTAAGGATACTCTATGTATAGTATCATGTCATCTACAATCAGTGAAAATTTTACTTCTTCTTTTCCGATTTGGATTCCCTTTATTTCTTTTTCTTCTCTGATTGCAGTGGCTAAAACTTCCAAAACTATGTTGGATAATAGTAGTGACAGTGGGCACCCTTGTCTTGTTCCTGAGTTTAGAGGAAATGGTTTCAATTTTTCACCATTCAGAATGATGTTGGCTCTGGATTTGTCATATATGGCCTTTATTATGTTGAGGTAAGTTCCCTCTATGCCTATTTTCTGGAGAGTTTTTATCATAAATGGTGTTGAATTTTGTTGAAAACTTTCTCTGCATCTATTGAGTTCATCAAATGCTTTTCATCCTTCAGTTTGTTTATATGGTGTATCACACTGTTTGATTTGCATATAGTGAAAAATCCTTGCATTCCTGGGATAAACTCCACTTGATAATTGTGTGTGATTCTTTTAATGTGTTTTTGGATTCTTTTTGCTAGTATTTTGTTGAGAATTTTTGCATCTATGTTCATCAATGATATTGGCCTGTAGATTTCTTTCTTTGTGACATCTTTGTCTGGTTTTGGTATCAGAGTGATAGTGGCCTCATAGAATGAGTTTGTGAGTGTTCCTCCCTCTGCTATACTTTGGAAGAGTTTGAGAAGCATAGGTGATAGCTCTTCTCTAAATGTGATAGAATTTGCCTGTGAAGACATCTGGTCTTGGGCTTATGCTTGTTGGAAGATTTTTAATCACAGTTTCAATTTCAGTGCTTGTTATTAGTCTGTTTATATTTTCTATTTCTTCCTGCTTCAGTCTCATAAGTTTGTACTTTTCTAACTATTTGTCCATTTCTTCCAGGTTGTCCATTTTGTTGGCATATAGTTGCTTGTAGTAATCTTTCATGATTCTTTGTATATCTGCAGTGTCATTTGTTACTTCTCCTTTTTCATTTCTAATTCTGTTGATCTGAGTCTTCTTCCTTTTTTTCTTGATAAGTCTGGCTAGTGGTTTATCAATTTTGTTTATCTTTTCAAAGAACCAGGTTTTAGTTTTATTGATCTTTGCTATTGTTTCCTTCATTTCTTTTTCCTTTATTTCTGATCTGATCTTTATGATTTCTTTCCTTCTGCTAACTTTGGGGTTATTTTTTGTTCGTCTTTCTCTAATTACTTTAGGTGTAAGGTTAGGTTGTTTATTTGAGATGTTTCTTGTTTCTTGAGGTAGGATTGTATTGCTATCAATTTCCCTCTTAGAACTGCTTTTGTTGCATCCCATAGATTTTGGGTCATCATGTTTCCATTGTCATTTGTTTCTAGGTATTTTTTGATCTCCTCTTTGATTTCTTCAGTGATGTCTTGATATTTTAGTAGCGTACCGTTTAGCCTCTATGTGTTTGTATTTTTTACAGATTTTTTTTCCTGTAATTGATATGTAGTCTCATAGCGTTGTGGTCAGAAAGGATACTTGATGCAATTTCAATTTTCTTAAATTTACCAAGGCTTGATTTGTGACCCAAGATACGATCTATCCTGGAGAATGTTCTATGAGCACTTGAGAAGAAAGTGTATTCTGTTGCTTTTTGATGGAATGTCCTATAAATATCAATGAAGTCCATCTTGTTTAGTATGTCATTTAAAACTTGTTTTTCCTTATTTATTTTCTTTTGGGATGATCTGTCCATTGGTGAAAGTGGGGTGTTAAGGTCCCTACTATGACTGTGTTACTGTCGATTTCCCCTTTTATGGCTGTTAGTGTTTGCCTTATGTATTGAGATGCTCCTATGTTGGGTGCATAAATATTTACAGTTGTTATATTTTATTCTTGGATTGATCCATTGATCATTATGTAGTGTCCTTCTTTGTCTCTTGTCATAGTCTTCATTTTAAAGTCTATTTTGTCTCTTGTGAGAATTGTTACTCCAGCTTTCTTTTGATTTCCATTTGCTTGGAATAACTTTTTCCATCCCCTCACTTTCAGTCTGTATGTGTCCCTAGGTCTGAAGTGGGTCTCTTATAGACAGCATATATATGGGTCTTGTTTGTGAATACATTCAGCCAGTCTATTAATTTAAAATCCCAAATTAATTTAAGTAAACCTCACTTAGATCAGTTAGCTCTTTCTATTTGGTTTCATTGAAATTTATGTAGAACCCCTGGGTCTTTCACAAGACCCAAGATTATGGTATCCATATCCGATTGGTATCTCCCACCTCAAGAATAATGCCTTGAACATAGCATGCAGATGGATAGGCCCAGAGTAGGTCGGTCAGACTCACTCTTTACTAAGCCTTGTAGATAACTGGCCACCTTTCCATAGATCTGTTATCTTTTCTCTTTAAACAGCTTTGTTGAGGTAGAATTTACATAACATAAAATTCACCCATTGACTGTGTATAGTTGTCTGTTTAAAAAATATATATATATACTTATATATATGTGTATATATAAGTATATATATATAGATTCTGTTTCTTTTGGGAACCTAACAGATTTTGGTACCAAGGTTGTTTTTACAGGAAAAAAATTTGAGGAAAAATTTTATAAATTTGTTCTGAGGTCTCTGGAATGGACTCTCTTATCTGATTAAATTTAAAGATGCAAACGCCTCTATTTCCAATAGTAAAGAGAGCACTGATAGTTAATGGCATGAGTTGACAAGAGAGATATACAATATACCATCACTGGATATTCTTAATCAAATGTTTATATAAGAAAAGGAGCTGAGTGACTGTGTGTATGACACTTTGGACCATTTTTGTCAAACTGGTGAGTATAATGAATTTGGCTGGTTGCTTCTAATATCATGGGAAAAAGTGGGAGAAAGTGAAGAGAGTTCAAAGATTCAAATTATTTTCTCAATAATCCCATAAAAGACCTGAAAGCTTCTATGTGTATCCTGAAGGAGTCCCTGATCCCCTGCACATGCATGGCTGAGATTGCTGAAAACCAAACCTAGAATCTCATCCTGCAAGCGGCTGAAATACAACACAAGTTGAACTCCCAGTCTCCAAGAGTGTCATTTGTTAAATTCAGGGCACTGAATGGGAAGGATTGCAATCCTGAAAGATGGAATGGATGCATTCCATACATTCATTATTCCCATTATTCATAATGAGAAGGCAGATTTTAATCTTATTAGTTTCCCTTCCTGATGAACCATTTTTCTCTTACTGCTTTAAAGATTTTCTCTTTATCTTTGGCTTTGAACATTTTCACTAGGTTGTGTTTGGGTGTAAATCTCTTAGTGTTTATCTTATTTGGAATTTAATGAGCTTCTTGATTAATGCTTTTAATCAAATTTAGGAAGTGTTTAACCATTAATTCTTCAAATATTGTTTTTGCTCCTTTTTCTCTCTCCTCTCCTTCTGGTCCTCTTATTAATGTATTTGGTGCACTTTATGGTGTCTCACATTTCTCTGAGACTTTATTTAAAAAATTTCTTTGTCTGTTCTTAAGATTACATTATCATGGGACTTCCCTGGTGACACAGTGGTTAAGAATCTGCCTGCCAATGCAGGGGACACAGATTTGAGCCCTGGTCCAGGAAGATCCCACATGCCGCAGAGCAATTAAGACCGTGCACCACAACTACTGAGCCTGTGCTCTAGAGCCCACGAGCCACAACTGCTGAGCCCACGTGCCACAACTACTGAAGCCCATGTGCCTAGAGCCCGTGATCTGCAACAAAGACAAGCCACCACAGTGAGAAGCCCGTGCACTGCAATGAAGAGTAGCCCCTGCTCACCGCAACTAGGGAAAGCCCGCACGCAGCAACGAAGACCCAACACAGCCAAAAATTAATTAATTAAGAAAAAGATTACATTATCACTATTGATCTCTTTTCTAGTTTGCTGATTATTTCTTCTGCCAGCTCAAATCTACTGGTGAATCACTTCAGTAAATTTTCATTTTGGTTATTATATTTTTCAACTCCAGAATATCTATTTATATATTTCTAATTCTATATTTCATATTATAATAATGTCTTCCTTAGTTCCTTCCACATGGTTTCCTATAGTTCTTTGAGTATATGTATAGTAGCTGTTTCTCAGTCCTATCTACTCAGTCTAGAATAAGGGCCAGCTCAAAGAAAATTTCTATTATTTTCCTTTTTCCTGTGTATGGGTCATATTATTCTGTTTCTTTGCATGCCTTCTAATATTTTTTGATGACTGGGCTTTTTGGACAATATATTTTAGCTAATCTGAATACTGATTATAATGATTAGTTTACTTGACTAGCTAAAGGATGCCCAAATAGCTGATAAAATATTACTTTTGGGTGTATCTGTGAAGGTGTTTCCACAAGAAATTAGCATTTGGATTAGTGAGCTGAATAAAGCAGATGGTCCTCCCCAATGAGGGTGGGCATCATCAGTCCACTGAGGACCTGAATAAAACAAAAAGGTGGAGGAAGGGCAAATTCACTCTCTGATTTAGCTAAAAGATATCCATCTTCTCCTGCCCTCTGACATCAGTGCTCTTGGTTTTCATGCTTTTGGATTCAGATCTGTATTTACAGCATCAGCCCCCTGATTCTCAGTCCTTTGGACTTGGACTGAATTGCACCACCAGCTTTCCTGGTTCTCTGGCTTGCAGGTGGCAGATTGCAAGGGACCTCTAGGCCTCCATAAACATATGGGAAAATACCTATAATAAATCTCTTAATCTATATCTTTCTATCTATCTCTCTATCTCTCTATCTATCTATCTATTCATCTTATTGGTTCTGTTTCTCTGGAGAACCTTGACTACTACACTGATTTATCTCCTCCCATGCAGCTTGGTGTTATTGTTTCAATTTGACTATTTGTTTAGAGATTGGCTGAAGTTAATCTCTAAATTATTTTTCCTCCTGAAGTGTCCAGCTTCTTATGTCCATGCTTATATTTTTTCCTTGTAATTTTCTTTTGGTCTTGGTACCTAAGGGTCTCCACTGGGTCAACATAAGTTACTTTTTGCTCAGAAGTTGTGCTTTAATATCTTTGCTAGTTAAATTCACCTTTACCATTGAATATGCCTGTGGTTTAAAGACTGCTTCAAGAGTTCAGAGAGTTTACAATTTTGTCCATTATTCAGCAGGGACTAGTGGCTTGGATGTTCCCTTTTGGATCACTCCTGGGAATGTGCTTGCAAATAATCTATTAGTATTCCAGAAATAAATGTGATTTATTTTAAATTTGAATTTCTATGAGTTTCCCCTGGGTCAGAGTAGCTTATTGTTCAGTGAATGATTTGTCAGAGCTTGTGTTTAAGGACTTTGAGCCAGTATTGCTTCTGGCTTCCACCCTTTGCTCATGAATCTATGTCTTGAGCAAAGCTTTAAAGTTTTCCCCATATCCCAGTTTGATTTCATTGAGAGGGTGAAATCTAGCATATGTGCATAGCCTTTCTCACCCCCAGATTTAAGTGTGAGCCCTAAAGGGCTCTTATAAGTTCTTTCTCTGGCTCTCTCCATTAAATTTCTGGTTGTTCTTCCATTTCAGTTGTTGTTACAGGTAAAAGAGTTATCAGCTCCCTCGTAATCGTTTTCCTTCAAAATTTCCACCTTTTTTGAAAAAAACTCTAAGGCATGAAATTCCCTTGCTATGTTCCAAATTAAAGTCAGGCAGAGCTTCAGTGCTCTCCATCATTAAGGCATAACCTTCCGCTTGAGCAGAGGCTTGTGCCACTGCACTGCATCTGTGGGCAGGGGCAGTTGCCCACTTCTCACAGAGTGACTCTCATGCTCTATGAGTGGACACAGGATAGGGTTTGTAGCCCTTGGTTTTCTTGGCCCCTTAGTCTTCCTGGCTTGTCCTTCCCAGTATGTATTCTCCACACTATGATTAAACTAGATTTAGGCAATCAAAACATCAGTATTCTTGGCTTGCTATGCCTGGGGTAAAGCTTTAGACCCACAAGTGGGAATTAGGTGTGGGAAGAAAGGCCCTATACTTTTCACTGTGTCCACCAAGAATAGAGTTTTTACAATATGCAGCTGGAGAAATAACCAACTCTGGTGTGACTCTCCTCCCAGTGTGAAACTAGCCTTAGATTGAAATCTGGAGGAAGAGGAAAATCCTCTTTTTGGCTGCATCCACCATAAGTAGATCTCCTGGAGTAGAGCTTCCATCACAGGGATCTGGGGGCAGGGTTGGAAGTGGTTTCTGGCTTCAATGTCACAGATTCCTATTGTTCTTACAGAGATTAAATTTTCTTGAATAAATGTCTCACCATTTGATGTATGCCTTTATGACAATTTCCAGAGACTTTAAAAGTTGCTATTTATTTTTAAAATTTTCACCAAAGTATTTTTTCTCTAGGAGAAGTTCTGGTAGACTACTCACACTGCTATTCTAGAAGTCCTATAGTTGTATCAGTTGAGTTATTAATGTGTGTAAGTTGTCACTTCATTAGAAGCACAGTGTTCTTCAAGTTAAATGCAGGCATTCTCTCATTATTAATCTGTAAGCAATTTATGGGATATGAGTTTCTTTGTTTCATTCCTGTTTACATGTATTGGCCTGACTTTAATAAGAGGAGTGAGGAAAATCAAGTCTCTTTATACTATAAGCAATGTACTGAGTCTGAGCCCATTGACATCAATTTCTTCTGAACTGATGGGACCTCTCTATCCAAGTTAAATCTCAGATGATACCCTTAGCTATGAAAAAACCAGAGCAAAGCAAAGTCACTATAAGCAGTTTCCTTTTCTCAGTTTTTAGATTGCCTCAAGATTCTGATCATGCCCTAATTTTAGCTGCTGACTTTTAAAAAAGTACTCATGCAAATCTGAGGAAAATGTTCTCCTGTCACCCTGTGAGCTGAGTTGTGGGACTCTACCTTGTCCTACCTGGGATTGGACTAACTAAATGGAGGACTCTGCCTTTTCAACTTTTGGAGCCCTTCCATGTCAGATAAGACAAATTTTATAAAAGTAGAAAGGGAAAAGAAGAAAGAGAAATCTGAGTTGTGGCTTTATAGATCTTCTGTTCCTCCACTGCAGTGCAGATGTAGTTTCTGAGATCAGACTATACCTATTTCAAGTTCTACACTTACTCTTGAACTTTCAGAGTAGATCAGACAGCAGAGAGGCTTCAGGGTGGCAAATTAATTTTGAGTGTGGAGAGAAATTTTTAGCCTGATTTTCTTCCACAGCTTTTGGAGTTTCTCTTTCAATCTGTACATATTCTTTTTGAACAATTCGTTTCTTAGAGACTGCAGGTGGATTTCCCCCCCCCCCATGGAAAGTGAAGTTTTTCATTCAGTATGCAAGTTTATTGTCCCAATTTGTGCATTCTCTTCCCAGGGAAGGTGGTTATCTACCACAACTAGTGGAATCTTCCCTTAGGCAGGAAATCTTCCCTCCCTCAGACAGGTGAATTCTCATTTCTGGTTGGTGGAAATCTCTGCCCCAATAGTCAACTCTCTCCCCAAACTGGTGGGGCTTCTCCCTAGGTACCTGGAGTTTCTTTTTCAGTAGTCGAATTCTCTGCACAGGTGTGGGGGCTGTTTTATTACGCTGGAAGACCCTGCATCTCTGCTATTTGTCCCTTTAACACCTGCCAGATGGCTAATAAGGAGAGCCAGACCCAAAAGTCAAAGGCTGCCAAATATTTTTCAAATAGATTGTGGGTAATAAATTCAAGTCCATAGCTACAGGTAGTGGACCTTCCTTTTGGTGTCTGAAAGCAGCTTGCCTTCCCACACTGGCTATGCTTCTTGCTTAGGAGGGGACTTATACTAAGGATAATTTTCCATATATGAAACCCTTAAAAGTTCAGACTAAAATGGGGTTTACTGCTTGTGTGAGCATATGTATGTATGCATTTATGTGTGAATGAAGGTAGAAGATTATTAGTCATGGGGGACTGATGTAAGCCTTTCTTATTTATAAGAACATTGATCTTTTAAGTATAAGATTATTGAAAATATAAGCTAAAGATAGCATTTCCTGGAGAGGGTTGTTTTTGATACTGCAATGAAAATATTCAAACCAAATTCTGATGATTTCTTAAACCACTTTCCAGAGTAATCTTGATCGTAATAATCATATATTTACAACCAAAACATTACCATAATCATAATCAATCATAATAAATTTTAGTCAATAAAAATAAATGGTGATTATCATGACATTATTGATCATGATAATAACAACCCCTCAGATTTATATATCACTTTATCTTTTTCAGAGTAGCACTATATCACCTCATTACATCTTCACAACAGTCCTGAATATCCACGTGGGACTGAAGGGTATGTAAGGAAACCAAAGACTGCATGTTCTAGAGAGTGATTATTTTTTGTTATATAATTTAATTTGCAGTATTTAGGTAAAATCAAATAATATGAAGGTTGTGAAATGGTCAAAATAATGTATATCAATACAGAGTATTATAAGGATCACCAGACCTGATTCACTTGCATAAATATTACTTACAGAAATTGGAAGTTTCCCATGAGTAGGCATATGTATATATAACCAAAAATGTTAATGACAACATTAGTAATCAAATCCAACTTCATATACTAAAGCAATTCTCATTATAACAAAATGGGGAGTGGGGAGTAAGAAGAGCACTGGTAATCAGAATTAGCAGGGTAGGGACACAGGTATTTCTTTGTTTATTTAAAAATTATAAAATAATATTCTTACACTCCTGAGTCTACTACCATCAGCTTAGTAAATTCTTTCATATTCATTTCTTAGGCTATAGCTTGGCGCTCTTTGGAGGTATAATTTAATCTCTAAAATTTGAGCTGCACTTTTGAACACTAAATGGAACTCAGAGAAGTAGCTATATAGCAACACCAAGAAGAATTGGAGATATTTTTCTTTCTTTTTAACAGATTAAAGATAAGAAAACAGTTTGGATGATTAAAATATATTTTTTAAATCCCACAAACAAGAAAAATAGTATATTGACAAACAGGCTGCATTTAGAAACTATGCTTATGTTGTGGTCCCCATTCTTTGTTTTGAATTTTAAAAAGATTTTCTAGGGGATTTACTTATTTTATTGGTGATGATTTATTTTTTTATTATGAAGATGGCATAACTTAAAAAAAAACAGGAGACAACTATATTGCAAGTATAACTGTTCGGTGCTGGTGTTTGGTTGCTGTCTCTCGTGTTTTCAGACATGTTAGAATTAGTAGGAGTTTGACAGGGCATGTAGAGTGTGTGTGTGTGTTTTAAGCTGTGGGCTTGTTTGGAGCAAGAAATAGGTTGTCATTAAAATTTTAGTGGTCTTCAAGAAATTCTGATACTCTGAGATTGGGGGTTCTTGCATAATGGTGTAAAGTCAAACCTAAGGATTCAATTCTTACATTAAGCACATGGATAATTAGCTAGAGGCATTTTAAGACCTCTCTCAATCCCGAGATTATATGAAGTCCCCCTTTCTCCTGAGTTAAGAGAGACTTTGGATCAGTATGAAGACATTGAGCCTATTTGAAGATTTAACCCATAGTGCTGGCCTCCCAGTCATAGAGCTCAATTCAGTTTAGTATTAGAATCAGGAGAATTGGGTGTTTATCATAATTTTTACTGTTTGGCAACAGGCCACATATATTCTTTAGGATTTCAACTTCCTTGGCTGCCAAATGGTGTTTTCTGTCAAATTTTCTAGGAGTTATTATGAGGAGTATATGCTCATCACCATATAGCCCCTTGGTGGGAAGAAGGTGCATTCCCCACTGCAATGTTACTTCGTCATCCTGCCCTTCTTATTTCTTCATTTATCCAATGTGAAGTAGACACTCTTACCCATGCCCTCTATAGAGCCCTAAGAGACAAGCGAAAAACTAAGCTTTTGAATGCTAATGTTTCTTGCTTTGTCCAAGAATTATTAGGTCTAAGAAATAGCTTCCTCTGAGTTACTTTGTCTAGGGGGTTTGAGGTCTTATCTGTCATACTGAAGCAACAGATTGTTTTAGCATTTCACATGGCTTTGATATGCAGCAGGGTTCCTCCTCACTCCTCCTTTCTTTGGTTATATTACAGGAAAAGGTGAGGATTTTCACAGCAAGTAAAAAGGGCTGTCCTGGTCTTTATTGTCTTCAGAAAAAAAAAATGTTAGAAGGGAGGTGTTTATGACCCACGGTGTTATACTGGAATAAACGCTACCAGTTCCTTTCCTTCATCAATTTGAGCCTGGCCTCCAGTGGATATATAATTGAGGAAGACTTACTACTTTTGGCAGAAGTGGACTCTCCTCCATTTTATCTGAAGAGCATAGAGAGGAAGGAGTGTGGATTAGCTGGGAGGAAGCCCTCAGATTAGTGAAGAAAAGAGTTGGATAGCAATGTTATCTACTATACTTTCACAACTTATCCCCACTTTTGTGCTTTGCTGAACCTAATGGAATATACCTGTTCAACTGAGTTTATGTAAGGAGTTTTCTGACTTTGCTTATCTGATTTAAAAGGTATGTATACAGCATTTAAACATTGGGAGATGACTTTAGAGATTCAGGGGAAAGACCAGGGATTTTAGTTCAAAATCAAAAAGTGTTTCCTAGATCAAAAGGTTTGGTGGGGAAATCTAAAGAGTCAACATAGCACCCCCAGTGACTAAATAAACACTTTATAATCCCAGGGACGTAAAAACCCTGACAGTTCAGCTTCCTCACATAACACTTTTCTTGCACTGTCTTTAGTCAACTGAAAGGAACTCACATATTAATGGTTTGGGAAGGGGAGGAAAGAAAGTAAAGTGATAGAAAGACTGTCACCTAATTTAATGCAGGAGTTGATGATGCTTCAACTTTACAGTCATTTCTTTTAGCTTTCTCTATTATCTTTCATGTCTTCCATTGCTTACTTTTCCTTTGTTTCTTTTTATTCTGTCGCCTGTTTTGCCCTCATTTATTTCTATGTCAGGAATGTTGCTCAGTCTTCCTAAATTCCTACCTGTGCTTCGAGGAGAAAGGACTAGTCTAAACTCTGCCACCTGGGCAATTCCATTTTCCTCTAAATAACCTAGGTTCCTCATCTATAAAGCAAGGAAGTTGGACTTCAAGGGATGCTCCAGTTTAATACTCTCTGAACTTGTGATTCTGTTTAAAGTATGGGATTAACGAAGAAAATGAGAAACCAGGGGAAATAAAAATGGAATATCTTAGAAATGCAGCTACTTCTCCAAATAGGTTGTCTGTATAAAATATCAGAGGCTAGAATTAGAGGAAGAATTTATATACAACAGGTACATTACTTGACCAAGAAAGGCTGAACTAGTAGTTATTGTTCTATGGCTTACTGAGAAGCAAGTAGAGTAAAAACAGGATTTATCTTTTAGTTTTATACTTGTCTTCAGCGAATTAGCAGAGGACAAATGTGGGAGGAGGAAGTTAATAGCAATCTTTAAATATGTGAAAAGTTACCATAGTAATATGAATAAACATTGAAATACAGTGTAAAATTTTCCTTAGAATTATTTAAAAAGAGGAGAATCTCACTTGGCTGGGAAATTTACATGTGCTGTGCTTTATGATAGGGATTTAAGGATTCTTTTAAAAAATTTTAATAATTATTGACATGACATTGGTTTATAACATCAGGTAATTTTCATGTGTACAGCATTATATTTCAACTTCTGTATATGCTACAGCATGCTTACCACCAAAAGTTTAGTTTCTGTACACCACCATACACTTGACCCTCTTTACCCATTTCACACCCCACTTCCCATCTGGTAACCACTACTCTGTTCTCTTTTTTTGTTTGGTGTGGCTTTTTCATTTATTTTGTTTTCAGTTAGTAAATTTGCTTTTTATATTCCACATATGAATGAAATCATATGGTATTTGTCTTTTTCCATTTGGCATTTCACTTAGTATAATGTACTCAAGGTCCAACTATCTTGTTGCAAATGGCAAGATTTCATCTTTTTATGGCTGAGTAGTTAGTATTCCATTGTATATATATATATATCACATTTTTTTAATCCATTTATCTGCTGATGGGCACTTAGGTGTTTCCATAACTTGGGTATTGTAAATAATGCTGCTGTGAACTTAAGGGTGCATATATCTCTTTGAATTAGTGCTTTAGTATTCTTTGGATAAATATCCAGAAATAGAATGGCTGAATCACGTGGTAGTTTTAGTCTTAATTTTTTGAGGAATCTCCGTGCTCTTTTCCATAGTGGCTACACCAATTTGCATTCCCACCAACAATGTATGAGGGTTCCCTTTTCTTCACATCCTCAAAAACACTAGTTGTTTCTTGCCTTTTTGATAGTAGCCATTCTAACAAACATGAGGTGATATCTCATTGTGGTTTTGATCTGCATTTCTCTAATACTTAGTGATGTTGAACATCATTTCATGTGCCTCTTGGCCATCTGTATGTCTTCTTTGGGAAAACCACTATTCATCTCCTCTGCCTTTTTTAAAAATTGCATTGCTTGTTTTATTGTTGTTGAGTTCTATGATATCTTTATATATTTTGGATGTTAACCCCTTATTGAATATATGATTTGCAAATATCTTCTCCCATTTAGTAGGTTGTGTTTTTGTTTTGTTGATGGTTTCCTAGCTGTACAGAAGGTTTTTAGTTTGTTGTAGTCCCATTCATTTATTTTTGCTTTTGTTTCTCTTGCCTGAGGAGAGATATCAAGAAAGATATTGGTAAGAATGATGTCAAAGAGCGTACTGCCTATGTTTTCTTCTAGGGGTTTTGTGGTTCCATGTCTTACATTCATGTCTTTAATTCTTTTTGAATTGATTTTTGTGTATGGTGTGAGATAATTTCATTCTTTTACATGTGGCTGTCTGATATTCCCAACACCATTTATTGAATAGACTATCCTTTCTCCATTTGTAAGTTCTTTGCACCTTTGTTGAAATTAATTGTCTATATATGTATGGGTTTATTTCTGGGATCTCAATTCTGTTCCATTTATCTATGTGTCTGTTTCTGTGCAAGTACCATACTGTTTTGATTACTGTAGCTTTGTAGTATAGTCTGAAGTCAGGGACTATGATACCTGCAGCTTTGTTCTTTTTTCTCAGGATTGCTTTGGCTATTCAGGGACTTTTATGGTTCCACATAAATTTTAGGAATTTTTTGTTCTAGTTTTGTGAAAAATGTCATTGGGATTTTGATAGCTTTCATTGAATCTGTAGGTTGCTATAGGTAATATGGACATTTCAACAATGTTAATTCTTCCAATCCATAAGCATGGAGTCTTTTTTCATTTCTTTGTGTCTTCTTAAATTTCTTTCAACAATGTCATATAGTTTTCACTGTACAGGTCTTTCACCTCCTCAGTTAAATTTATTCCTAGGTATTTTACTGTTTTAGTTGCAATTGTAAATGGGATTGTTTTCTTAATTTCTCTTTCTGCTAGCTCTTATTAGTATATAGAAATGCAACAGTTTTTTTTTTGTATTGATTTTGTGTCCTGGGACTTTATTGTATTCGTTTATTATTTCTAATAAGTTTTGGGGGGAGTCTTTAGGGTTTTCGACATATCAAGTAATGTCACTCACAAGTAGTGACAGTTTTACTTCTCCCTTTGCAATTTGAATACCTTTTATTTCTTTTTCTTACCTAATTGCTCTGGTTAGGACTTCCAATACTATGTTGCATAAGAGTCGCAGGAATGGGGATCTTGGCCTTGCTCCTGATTGTAGAGGATAGCTTTTAGTTTTACCATTGAGTATGAAATTAGCTGTGGGTTTGTCATATATATGCCTTAATTATATCAAAGTACGTTCCTTCTGTGCCCATTTTATTGAGAGTTTTTTAATTCACAAATGGGTATTGAATCTTGTCAAATGCTTTTTCTACATCAATTGAGGTGATTCATTTTGTTAGTGTGATGTGTCACGTTTATCGATTTGCAGATGTTGACCATCCTTGCATCCATGGAATAAACCACTTTTAATGTACTGTTGTATTCAATTTGCTAATATATTCTTGAGGATTTTTGCATCTATGTTCATCAGTGATATTGGCTTCTAATTTTCTTTTTTTGTTTTGTCTTTGTCTGATTCTGGTATCAGGGTGACGTTGACCTCATGAAATGAGTTAGGAAGCATTCCCTCCTCTTCAGTTTTGGAATAGTTTGAGAAGGATAGGTATTAACTCTTCTTTGAATGTTTGGTGGAATTCAACTTTGAAGCTGCCTGGTCCTGAACTTTAGTCTTTTGGAAGCTTTTTGATTACTGTTTCAATCTCTGTACTAGTGATTGGTCTATTCATATTTTCTATTTCTTTGTGATTCAGTCTTGGAAAGTTGTATCATTATAAGAATTTGTTCATTTCTTCTAGATTGTCCAGTTTGTTAGTATATAGCTGCTCATAATATTCTCTTATAATCATTTGTATTTCTGTAGCCTCTGTTGTTACTTCTATTCGTTTCTTTCTGATTTTATCAGAGCCTTCTCTCTTTTTTTTCTTTGTGAGTCTATCTAAAGTTTTGTCAATTTAAAAAATCTTTCAAAGAACCAGCTCTTAGTTTCATTGAGATTTTCTGTTGTTTTTTTGTATCTATTTTATTTTTTTCCATTCTGATGTTTATTGTATACTTCCTTCTACCATCCTTGGGATTCGTTTGTTCTTTTTTTTCTATATCCTTTATGTGTAAAGTTAGATTGGTTATTTGAGAATCTTGTTTCTTGAATTAGACTTGTATTGCTATGAACTTCCCTCTTAGTACTGATTTTGCTGCATCCCATAGATTTTGGTTTGTTGTATTTTCATTTTCTTTTGTCTTTAGGTATTTTTTGATTTTTTCCTTTAATTTCTTCATTGACCCAATAGTTGCTCAGTAGTATGTTGTTCAGTCTCCACATATTTTGTGATTTTTCCACATTTCTTCTTGTAGTTGATTTCTAGTTTCATGCCATTGTGTTTGGATAGATGCTCGATATGATTTCAATCCTAAATTTATTGAGAATTGTTTTGTGTCACTACATATGCTCTATCCTTGAAAAAGTACCAAGTGCATGAGAGAAGAATGTGTACTCTGCTGCATTTGGATGGAATGCTCTATACTAATTTATCAAATACATCTGGTCTAATATTTCATTTAAGGCCACTGTTTTTGTGACTTTCTGGCTGGATGATTTATTCATTGATGTTAGTGGGGTAATAAAACCCCAGTATTATTTTGTTGCTGTCAATTTCTCCCTTTAGGTCTGTTAATAATTGCTTTGCATATTTTGGTGATCCAATGTTAGTTGCATATATACTAATATCTGTTATTTCTTCTTGATGAATTGTCCCCTTTCTCATTATATAATGTCCATCTTTGTCTTGTTATCTTTTTTACCTTAAGTCTATTTTGTCTGATATGAATATGGCTACATTCACTTTCTTTTGGGTGCCATTTACTTGGAGTAAAATCTTCCATCCCTTCACTTTGAGCCTATGTTTGAATTTAGAGTTGAGGTGGGTCTCCTGGAGGCAGCATAGAGTTAGGTCTTATTTTTAATACATCCAGCCACTCTGGATGTTAGTTGCTGCTGTATAGCAAAGTGAATCTGTTATACATATACATATATCCACTCTTCTTTAGATTATTTTCCCATATAGATGATTACAGAGTACTGAGTAGAGTTCCCTGTGCTATACAGTAGGTTCTTATTAGTTATCTATTTTATATTTGGTAGTGTGTATATGTCAATTCCAATCTTCCAATTTATCCCTCCTCGCCCTTTCCCCCTTGATAACCATAAGTTTGATTTCTACATCTGTGACTCTATTTCTGTTTTGTAAATTAATTCATATGTACTATTTTTTTTTAGATTCCAAATATAAGCGATATCATATGATATTTGTCTTTCTGTATCTGACTTACTTCACTCAGTATGACGATCTCTAGGTCCATCCATGTTGCTGCAAATGACATTATTTTGTTCTTTTTTATGGCTGAGTAATATTCCATTGTATATATGTACCACTTCTTCTTTATCCATTCATCTGTTGATGGACATTTAGGTTGTTTTCATGTCTTGGCTACTGTAAATAGTGCTGCAATGAACATTGGGTGCATGTATCTTTTCAAATTATGGTTTTCTCCAGACATATGCCCAGGAGTGGGATTGCTGGATCATATGGTAGCTCTATTTTTAGTTTTTAAAGGAATCTCCATACTGTTTCCATAGTGGCTGCACCAATTTGCATTCCTACAAACAAGAGGGTTCCTTTTTCTCAACACCCTTTCCAGCATTTATTATTTCTAGATTTTTTGATGATGGCCACTTGGACAAGTGTGAGGTGATACCTCATGGAAGTTTTGATTTGCATTTCTCCAATAATTAGTAATGTTGACCATCTTTTCATGTGCTTTTTTTTAAATTAATTTTTATTGGAGTATAGTTGCTTTTCAATGATGTGTTAGCTTCTACTGCACAGCAAAATGAATCACCCATACATATACATATATCCCCTCCCTTTTGGATTTCCCTCCCTTTTAGGACACCACAGTGCATTAAGTAGGGTCCCCTGTGCTATACAGTATGTTCCCCTCTGCTGTGTATTTTATAAATAGTATCAAGAGTGTATATTGTCACTCCCAATCTCCCAGGTCCTCCCACCCCACCCCTTCCCTCTGGTAGCCATACATTTGTTCTCTACATCTCTATTTCTGCTTTGCAAATAAGGTCACGTATACCATTTTTCTAGATTCCACATATATGCATTAATATACGATATTTATTTTTCTCTTTCTGACTTCACTCTGTATGACAGTCTCTAGGTCCATCCACATCTCTGTTGATGACAAAATTTCATTGCCTTTTATGGCTGAATAATATTCCATTGTATATGGGTGACACATCATCTTTATCCATTCCTCTGTTAATGGACATTTAGTTTGTTTCCATGTCAGGGCTATTGTAAATAGTGCTGTTATTAACATTGGGGTGCGTGTGTCTTTTTGAATTACGGTTTTCTCTGGGTATATGCACAGTAGTGGGACTGCTGGGTCATATGGTTATTCTATTTTTAGTTTTATTAGGAACCGCCATACTGTTTTCCAAAGTGGATTTATCAATTTGCATTCCCACCAACAGTGTAAGAGTGTTCCCTTTTCCCCACACCCTCTACAGCAATTATTGTTTGTAGATTTTTTTTCTGGATTTAATTAATTAATTTGTTTGTTTGTTTATTTATTTATTTATTATTTTTTAACATCTTTATTGGAGTATAATTGCTTTATAATGTTGTGTTAATTTCTGCTGTATAACAAAGTGAATCAGCTATATGTATACATATATCCACATATACCCTACTTCTTGCGCCTCCCTCCCACCCTCCCTATCCCACCCCTCTAGGTGGTCACAAAGCATCAAGCTGATCTCCCTCTGCTATGCGGCTGCCTCCCACTAGCTATCTATTTTACATTTGGTAGTGTGTATATGTGAATGCTACTCTTTCACTTCGTCCCAGCTTATCCTTCCTCACCCTGTGACCTCAAGTCCATTTTCTACATCTGTGTCTTTATTCCTGTCCTGCCCTTAGGTTCATCAAAACCGTTTTTTTTTTAGATTCCATGTATATGTTTTAGCATACAGTATTTTTTTTTCTCTTTCTGACTTACTTCACTCCGTATGACAGACTCTAGGTCCATTCACCTCACTACAAATAACTCAATTTCGTTTCTTTTCATAGCTGAGTAATACTCCATTGTATATATGTGCCACATCTTCTTTATCCATTCATCTGTCAATGGACACTTAGGTTGCTTCCATGTCCTGGCTATTGTAAATAGTGCTGCAATGAACATTGAGGTACATGTCTCTGTTTGAATTATTGTTTTCTCAGGGTATATGCCCAGTAATGGTATTGCTGGGTCATATGGTAGTTCTATTTTTAGCTTTCTAAGGAACCTCCATACTGTTCTCCATAGCGGTTGTATTAATTTACATTCCCACCAACAGTGCAAGGGGTTCCCTTTTCTCCACACCCTCTACAGCAAGTACTGTTTGTAGGTTTTTTGATGGTGGCCATTCTGACCAGTGTAAGTGATACCTCATTGTGGTTTTGATTTGCATTTCTCTAATAATTAGTGATGTTGAGCATTTTTCATGTGCTTTTTAGCCATCTGTATGACTTCTTTGGATAAATGTCTATTTATATCTTCTGCTTATTTTTTGATTGGGTTGTTTGTCTTTTTGATATTGAGCCACACGGGCTGTTTGTATATTTTCAAGATGATTAACCCCTTGTCAGTTGCTTTTTTTGCAAGTATTTCTCCCATTATGTGCGTTGTCTTTTTGTTTCGTTTATGGTCTCCTTTGTTGTGCAAAAGATTTTAAGTTCAACTAGGTTGCATTTGTTTATATTTGTTTTTATTTTCATTATTCTAGAAGGTGGGTCAAAAAAGATATTTCTGTGATTTATGTCAAAAAGTGTTTTGCCTATGTTTCCCTCTGAGACTTTTATACCATCCAGTCTTACAGTTACGTCTTTAACCCATTTTCACTTTATTTTTATGTATGGTGTTAGACAATGTTCTAATTTCATTCTTTTACATGTAGCTGTCCTGTTTTCCCAGCACCTCTAACTGAAGAGATTGTCTTTTCTCCATCATGTATTCTTGCCTCGTTTGTCAGAGATTTGGAGACCATAGGAGTGTGGGTTTATCTCTGGACTTTCTATGCTGGTCCATTGATCTATATTTCTGTTTTTGTGCCAGTACCATACTGTTTTGATGACTTTAGCTTTGTAGAAGTGTCTGAAGTCAGGTAGCCTGATTCCTCCAGCTCCATTTTTCTTTCTCAAGATTGTGTTGGCTACTTGGCGTCTTTGTGTTTTCATACAAATTGTAAATTTTTCTGTTCTAATTCTGTGAAAAATGTTATTGGTAATTTGCTAAGGATTGCATTGAAACTGTAGATTACTTTTTGACAATATTGATTTTCCAACCCAAGAACAGGTTATATCTCTCCAATCTGTTTGTGTCCTCTCTGATTTCTTTCATCAGTATCTTGTAGTTTTCTGAGTACAGATCTTTTGCTTCCTTAGGTAGGTTTATTCCTAGGTATTTTATACTCTTTGCTGCAATGATAAATGGGATTCTTTCCTTGATTTCTCTTTCTGATCTTTCATTGTTAGCATATACGAATGCAAGAGATTTCTGTGTAATAATTTTGTATGCTGCAACTTTACCAAATTCACTGATGAGCTCCAGTAGTTTTCTGGTAGCATCTTTAGGGTTCTCTATGTATATTATCATGTCATCTGCCAACAGTGACAGTTTTACATCTTCTTTTCAAATTTGGACTCCTTTTATTTCTTTTTCTTCTCTGATTGCCGTGGCTAGGACTTCCAAAACTATGTTGAATAATAGTGGTGAGAGTGGGCAACCTTGTCTTCTTCCTGATCTTACTGGAAATACTGTCAGCTTTTCACTGTTGAGTATGGTGTTAGCTGTAGTATTGTCATATATGGCCTTTACTATGCTGAGGTATGTTCCCTCTATGCCCACATTCTGGAAGTTTTTTATCATAAATGGGTACGGAATTTTGTCAAAAGCTATTTCTACCTGTACTGAGATGATCATGTTTTATTTCTTCAGCTTGTTAATGTGGTGTATCACACTGATTGATTTGTGGATATTGAATAATCCTTGCATCCCTGGGATAAATCCTGCTTGATCATGGTGTATGATCCTTTTAATGTGTTGTTGGATTCAGTTTGCTAGTATTTTGTTGAGGATTTTTGCATTTGTGTTCATCAGTAATAGGATTCCAAAACTATGTTGAATAATAGTGGTGAGAGTGGACATCCTTGTCTTGTTCTAGATCTTAGAGGAAATGGTTTCAGTTTTTCACAATTGAGAATGATGTTGGCTGTGGGTTTGTCATATATAGCCTTTATTATGTTGAGGTAAGTTCCTCTATGCCTACTTTCTGGAGGGTTTTTATCATAAATGGGTGTTGAATTTTGTTGAAAGATTTCTCTGCATCTATTGAGATGATCATATGCTTTTTCTCCTTCAATTTGTTAATATGGTATCACATTGATTGATTTGCATATATAGAAGAATCCTTGCATTCGTGGGATAAACCACACTTGATCATGGTGTATGATCCTTTTAATGTGCTGTTGGATTCTGTTTGCTAGTATTTTATTGAGGTTTTTTGCGTCTGTGTTCATCAGTGAGATTGGCCTGTAGTTTCCTTTCTTTGTGACATCTTTGCCTGGTTTTGGTATCAGGGTGATGTTAGACTCGTAGAACGAGTTTGGGAGTGTTCCTCCTTCTGCTATATTTTGGAAGAGTTTGAGAAGGATAGGTGTTAGTTCTTCTCTAAAAGTTTGATAGAATTCGCCTGTGAAGCCATCTGGTCCTGGGCTTTTGTTGTTGGAAGATTTTTAATCACAGTTTCAAATTCAGTGCTTGTGATTGGTCTGTTGATATTTTCTATTTCTTCCTGGTTCAGTCTCAGAACGTTGTGTTTTTCTAAGAATTTGTCCATTTCTTCCAGGTTTCCATTTTATTGGCATATAGTTGCTTGTAGTAATCTCTCATGATCCTTTGTATTTCTGCAGTGTCACTTGTTACTTCTCATTTTACATTTCTAATTCTACTGATCTGAGTCTTCTCCTTTTTTCTTGATGAGTCTGGCTAATGTTTTATCAATTTTTTTTTTGTTCTCCAAGAACCACCTTTTAGTTTTATTGATCTTTGCTATTGTTTCCTTCATTTCTTTTTCAATTATTTCTTTTATTTAACATCTTTAGTGGAGTATAATTGCTTTACAATGGTGTGTTAGTTTCTGCTTTATAACAAAGTGAATCAGTTATACATATACATATGTTCCCATATCTCTTCCCTCTTGTGTCTCCCTCCCTCCCACCCTCCGTATCCCAACCCTCTAGGTGGTCACAAAGCACCGAGTTGATCACCCTGTGCTATGTGGCTGCTTCCCACTAGCTATCTATTTTACATTTGGTAGTATAAATATGTCCATGCCACTCTCTCACCCTGTCACATCTTACCCCTCCCCCTCCCCATATCCTCAAGTCCATTCTCTCGTAGGGCTGTGTCTTTATTCCCGTCTTGCCACTAGGTTCTTCATGAACTTTTTTTTCCCTTAGATTCCATATATATGTGTTAGCATACTGTATTTATTTTTCTCTTTCTGACATACTTCACTCTGTATGACAGTCTCTAGGTCCATCCACCTCACTACAAATAACTCAATTTCGTTTCTTTTTATGGCTGAGTAATATTCCATTGTATATATGTGCCACATCTTCTTTATCCATTCATCTGTTGACAGACACTTATGTTGCTTCCATGTCCTGGCTATTGTAAACAGAGCTGCAATGAACATTTTGGTACATGACTCTTTTTGAATTATAATTTTCTCAGGTATATGCCCAGTAGCGGGATTGCTGGGTCGTATGGTAGTTTTACTTTTAGTTTTTTAAGGAACATCCATGTTGTTCTCCATAGTGGATGTATCAATTTACATTGCCACCAACAATGCAGAAGTGTTCCCTTTTCTCCACACCCTCTCCAGCATTTATTGTTTCTAGATTTTTTGATGATGGCCATTCTGACCGGTGTGAGATGATATCTCACTGTATTTTTGATTTGCATTTCTGTAATGATTAATGACGTTGAGCATTCCTTCATGTGTCTGTTGGCAATCTGTATATCTTCTTTGGAGAAATGTCTATTTAGGTCTTCTGCCCATTTGTGGATTGGGTTTTTTTTTTTTTGATATTGAGCTGCATGAGCTGCTTGTAAACTTTGGAGATTAATGCTTTGTCAGTTGCTTCATTTGCAAATATTTTCTCCCATTCTGAGGGTTGTCTTTTGGTCTTGTTTATGGTTTCCTTTGCTGTGCAAAAGCTTTTAAGTTTCATTAGGTCCCATTTGTTTATTTGTGTTTTTATTTCCATTTCTCTAGGAGTTGGGTCAAAAAGGATCTTGCTGTGATTTATGTCATAGAGTGTTCTGCCTATGTTTTCCTCTAAGAGTTTGATAGTGTCTGCCCTTACATTTAGGTCTTTAATCCATTTTGAGTTTATTTTTGTGTATGGTGTTAGGGACTGTTCTAATTTCATACTTTTACATGTACCTGCCCAGATTTCCCAGCACCACTTATTGAACAGGCTGTCTTTTCTCCACTGTATATGCTTGCCTCCTTTACCAAAGATAAGGTGACCATATGTGCATTGGTTTACCTCTGGGCTTTCTATCCTATTCTATTGATCTATGTTTCTGTTTTTGTGCCAGTACCGTACTGTCTTGATTACTGTGGCTTTGTAATATAGTCTGAAGTCAGGGAACCGGATTCCTCCAGCTCCATTTTTCATTCTCAAGATTGCTTTGGCTATTCGGGGTCTTTTGTGTCTCCATACAAATTGTGAAATTTTGGGTTCTAGTTCTGTGAAAAATGCCAGTGGTAGTTTGATAGGGATTGCATTGAGTCTGTAGATTGCTTTGAGTAGTAGAGTCATTTTCACAATGTTGATTCTTCCAATCCAAGAAGATGGTTTATCTCTCCATCTATTTGTATCATCTTTAATTTTTTTCACCAGTGTCTTATAATTTTCTGCATACAGGTCTTTTGTCTCCTTAGGTAGGTTTATTCCTAGATATTTTATTCTTATTGTTGCAATGGTAAACGGGAGTGTTTTCTTAATTTCACTTTCAGATTTTTCATCATTAGTGTATAGGAATGCAAGAGATTTCTGTGCATTAACTTTGTATCCTGCTACTTTACCAAATTCATTGATTAGCTCTAGGAGTTTTCTGGTGGCAGTTTTAGGATTCTCTATGTATAGTATCATGTTATCTGCAAACAGTGACAGCTTTACTTCTTCTTTTCTGATTTGGATTCCTTTTATTTCTTTTTCTTCTCTGATTGCTGTGGCTAACACTTCCAAAACTATGTTGAATAATAGTGGTGAGAATGGGCAATCTTGTCTTGTTCCTGATCTTAGTGGAAATGGTTTCAGGTTTTCACCATTGAGAACAATGTTGGTTGTGGGTTTGTCATATATGGCCTTTATTATGTTGAGGAAAGTTCCCTCTATGCCTCCTTTCTGCAGGGCTTTTATCATAAATGGGTGTTGAATTTTGTCAAAAGCTTTCTCTGCATCTATTGAGACGATCATATGGTTTTTCTCCTTCAATTTGTTAATATGATATATCACGTTGATTGATTTGCGTATATTGAAGAATCCTTGCATTACTGGAATAAACCCCACTTGTTCATGGTGTATGATCCTTTTAATGTGCTGTTGGATTCTGTTTGCTAGTATTTTGTTGAGGATTTTTGCATCTATGTTCATCAGTGATATTGGCCAGTAGTTTTCTTTCTTTGTGACATCTTTGTCTGGTTTTGGTATCAGGGTGATGGTGGCCTCGTAGGATGAGTTGGGGAGTGTTCCTCCCTCTGCAGTATTTTGGAAGAGTTTGCGAAGCATAGGTGTTAGCTCTTCTCTAAAAGTTTGATAGAATTCACCTGTGAAGCCATCTGGACCTGGGCTTTTCTTTGTTGGAAGATTTTTAATCACAGTTTCAATTTCATTGCTTGTGATTGGTCTGTTCATATTTTCTATTTCTTCCTGGTTCAGTCTCGGCAGGTTGTGCATTTCTAAGAATTTGTCCATTTCTTCCAGGTTGTCCATTTTATTGGCATATAGTTGCTTGTAATAATCTCTCATGGTCATTTGTATTTCTGCAGTGTCAGTTGTTACTTCTCTTTTTTCATTTCTAATTCTATTGATTTGAGTCTTCTCCCTTTTTCTCTTGATGAGTCTGGCTAATGGTTTATCAATTTTGTTTATCTGCTCAAAGAACCAGCTTTTAGTTTTATTGATGTTTGCTATTGTCTCCTTCATTTCTTTTTCATTTATTTCTGATCTGATCTTTATGATTTCTTTCCTTCTGGTAGCTTTGGGTTTTTTTTTTGTTCTTCTTTCTCTAATTGCTTTACATGCAAGTTAGGTTGTTTATTCGAGTTGTTTCCTGTTTCTTGATGTAGGCTTGTATTGCTATAAACTTCCCTCTTAGAACTGCTTTTGCTGCATCCCATAGGTTTTGGGTCGTCGTGTCTCCATTGTCATTTGTTTCTAGGTATTTTTTGATTTCCCCTTTGATTTCTTAAGTGATCACTTTGTTACTAAGTAGTGTATTGTGTAGCCTCCATGTGTTTGTATTTTTTACAGATCTTTTCCTGTAATTGATATCTAGTCTCATAGCGTTGTGGTCTGAAAAGATACTTGATGCGATTTCAATTTTCTTAAATTTACCAAGGCTTGATTTGTGACACAAGATATGATCTATCCTGGAGAATGTTCCATGAGCACTTGAGAAAAATGTGTAATCTGTTGTTTTTGTGTGGAATGTCCTATAAATATCAATTAAGTCCATCTTGTTTAATGTATCATTTAAAGCTTGTGTTTCCGTATTTATTTTCATTTTGGATGATCTGTCCATTGGTGAAAGTGGGGTGTTAAAGTCCCCTACTATGATTGTGTTGCTGTCGATTTCCCCTTTTATGGCTGTTAGTCTTTGCCTATGTATTGAGGTGCTCCCATGTTGGGTGCATAAATATTTACAATTGTTATACCTTCTTCTTGGATCGATCCCTTGATCATTATATAGTGTCCTTCTTTGTCTCTTGTAATAGTCTTTATTTTAAAGTCTATCTTGTCTGATATGAGAATTGCTACTCCAGCTTTCTTTTGATTTCCATTTGCATGGAACATCTTTTTCCATCCCTTCACTTTCAGTCTGTAAGTGTCCCTACGTCTGAAGTGGGTCTCTTGTAGACAGCATATATATGGGTCTTGTTTTTGTATCCATTCAGCCAGTCTGTGTCTTTTGGTGGGAGCATTTAATCCATTTACATTTAAGGTAATTATCGATATGTATGTTTCTATTCCCATTTTCTTAAATGTTTTGGGTTTGTTATTGTAGGTGTTTTCCTTCTATTGTGTTTCTTGCCTAGAGAAGTTCCTTTAGCATTTGTTGTAAAGCTGGTTTGGGGCTGCTGAACTCTCTCAGCATTTGCTTGTCTGTAAAGATTTTAATTTCTCCATCAAATCCGAATGAGATCCTTGCTGGGTAGAGTAATCTCGGTTGTAAGTTTTTCTCCTTCATCACTTTAAGTATATCCTGCCACTCCCTTCTGGCTTGCAGAGTTTCTGCTGAAAGATCAGCTGTTAACCTTATGCGTTTTCCCTTGTATGTTATTTGTTGTTCTTCCCTTGATGCTTTTAATATGTTTTCTTCGTATTTATTTTTTGATAGTTTGCATAATATGTGTCTTGGTGTGTTTCTCCTTGGCTTTATCTTTTACGGGACTCTCTGTGCTTCCTGGACTTGATTGAATATATTCTTTCCCATATTAGGGAAGTTTTCAACTCTAATCTCTTCAAATATTTTCTCAGTCCCTTTCTTTTTCTCTTCTTCTTCTGGGACCCCTATAATTCGAATGTTGGTGCATTTAATGTTGTCCCAGAGGGCTATGAGACTTTCCTCAGTTCTTTTCATTCTTTTTTCTTTATTCTGCTCTGCAGTAGTTATTTCCATTATTTTATCTTCCAGGTCACTTCTCCGTTCTACTGCCTCAGTTATTCTGCTATTGATCCCTTCTAGAGTATTTTTAATTTCATTTATTGTGTTTTTCATCATTGCTTGGTTCCTCTTTAGTTCTTCTACATCCTTGTTAAATGTTTCTTGCATTTTGTCTATTCTATTTCCAAGATTTTGGACCATCTTTACTATCATTATTCTGAATTCTTTTTCAGGTAGACTGCCTATTTCCTCTTCATTTGTTAGGTCTGGTGTGTTTTGACCCTGCTCCTTCACCTGCTGTGTGTTTTTCTGTCTTCTCATTTTGCTTATCTTACTGTGTTTGGGGTCTCCTTTTCACAGGATGCAGGTTCGTAGTTCCCATTGTTTTCGGTATCTGTCCCCAGTGGCTAAGGTTGGTTCAGTGGGTTGTGTAGGCTTCCTGGTGGAGGGAACTATTGCCTGTGTTCTGGTGTCTGAGGCTGGATCTTGTCTTTCTGGTGGGCACATACACGTCTGGTGGTGTGTTTTGGGGTGTCTGTGGCCTTATTATGATTTTAGGCAGCCTCTCTGCTAATGGATGGGGCTGTGTTCCTGTCTTGCTAGTTGTTTGGCATAGGGTGTCCATCACTGTAGCTTGCTGGTCATTGAGTGGAGCTGGGTCTTGGCGTTGAGATGGAGATCTCTGGGAAATTTTCACCATTTGATATTACACGGAGCTGCGAGTTCTCTTTTAGACCAGTGTCCTGAACTTGGCTCTCCCATCTCAGTGGCGCAGCCCTGATGCCTGGCTGGAGCACCAAGAGCCTTTCATCCACACAGCTCAGAATATAAGGGAGAAAAAATAGAAAGAAAGAAAGAAAGAGGATAAAATAAAATAAAATAAAGCTATTATAATAAAAAACATGAAAAAAAATTAAGAAAAAATTTATTAAGAAAAAAATTTTTTA